>NW_015386746.1:625178-638943 GCF_001527695.2 Protobothrops mucrosquamatus
ATACTCCCAAAATTTTCATTCTCAAAAATTAACTGATCACTGTATTTGGAAATATTATATTTCATATTTTTTTCACTTTTATGTGCAATTTATAACATCACAGACTATTCTGATATGGGAATCCTGGAAATGTTCTGCCTTATGTAAATGGGTATGAGTTAACTTCTTCCCAGTTATTGGAACTAAATAATATATAGACCTGAAGAGTTTCAGTTCAGTGCTGTGTTTTTCAAAAGTATTTCAGAATTTTATTTCGTAACAAGTTTATTCTTACTGTAATTGCAGTATATGCATATCTATTCAGACATAGAACAGTAACTCATAAATGTGGGATAAGTCTCCTTAGGGGTTCAGAATATGTGGAAATAACTTATGGCAGACATGTCAAACTCGCGATGTCATGTGACATTGTGCAACATATCGGAGCTTTTTCCCCATTGCTGGCAATGGGGTGGGTGTGGTTTCCTTGTGACACGTCTGGCCCGTGGGCCTGCAGTTTGACACCCCTGACTTATGGCATAGGTCAGGGGTGTCAAACTGCCGGCCCATGGGCCGGTTTCATCATACTGAAGCCGCGCCCACCCCATAGCCGGCAATGGCAAAACCGGCCTGATACTTTGCGTGATGTCATGTGACGTCGCGAGTTTGACACCCCTGGCATAGGTAGATAATTTTACATCTTGGATCAACTGTTTTATAAGGATGCCCTTTTGATAGCTCTTTTGTATTACTTCAGCAACCTGTGAAACCTATATTATACACAAGATTGGAAGCTGTAGTCTAGATAGAATATTGCAAAACAGAATGGTTTCAAATTTGCAAAGGAATTGGACAAAATTATATATATTGCTTTCTCTTTATTTGCTCAACTCACATGTCAAATAGATATTGACACAGGCTGAATTAGAAGATGAGTATAATTTTAAATCCGAAAGAAGAAACATCAATAACATGCAATTATATTACTCTGATAATTAAAAATGCGAATGACTGGCTAGCTCTAGTAATGAAAATCAAGGAACACAGTTAAAATGGGATTAAGCTTAAACATTATTTCAAATTCTATATTACATACAATGTAGTGGCAGCTATGCATGGCAATCCCAGATATAGGAGGTGAACATGCTTTAAGGGATTCTTCTTTTTAGTCTCAATACAGCCGTAAGTAGGAAAATTTCTTATTCCTCTGTATCCATAGTATGGATTATAGTCTAATTTGTACTGTAAGAATAAAATATATAATGAGCTAATACATGGTTAAAGCTAAATGAAAAGTTGAGATTTGAGTGGATTCTTTTTTGGCATTTTGCCTTTGGAAAAGCATTTAACGTATTTTTCTCAGTAGTATTTCTAGCAATCTATTCAAGTTAACTTGCTAAGTAATTAAGAAAAAAAGAAAAACAGTTAAGTCTTTATGATGCAAAATGCATGCAAAATGACAAAGAGGCATCATCCTGCTTTAAGCAACACTTTAAAATCCTCATTCAAGAAAAGAAAAGGGGACATTCTGGCTGAATTGTTGTAAAATTAATTAAGCACCGATTCTTCCAAAACCTCCAAAGAAGATAACAGATAACTTGTAACCTGAACTGAACAAAACATTGCTAGTCAGAAGAACGGGCAGTGAATTGGAGCCAAAACTATGGACAATGAATTGGGCAAGAAATGCTTCAGAATAATGGCATGAAAACAAGGCACTCTCTGTGCTTTCTGAGAACAGGCCTGTTTTCTTTAATAGGGCGAAAGAATGAAACCACACTCACTTGTAGCTCATTGGTGTCATAAGACTACTAAAACAGCCAATGCAACTATAAATATGCCTTCATGCCATTCTTTCATAATCACTGTAGGAATAGCAAAGATTTTTGACTCCTGCTGCTGAGTGTCAGTTGATTGACAACAAAGCTTCTTTATTTGAGAATTATAAATGAGGAGCAGGCCAACCTGGCATGTATTACCAAGACCTAGCTAAACTTGGGGGGGGGGAGGTGTTGTGTTAATGTGTGCTCTCTTTGAAATATGCCCAATCAGATTTAGGGTGTGGCATCAGCCAAGACCCTGGTCCCGGGGAGAAGGGAAAATGGTTGTCATCTGGGAATCTCTGGTAGCCATCAGGAGTGCTGCTCTACAAGTTGCCAGTTGTGAGACTCTATTCTTCAATTAGTCTCAAGGGAGCAATTGGGATTGTTGTTATTTTACCTGCCTCCCTGCTGTGTGGCAACATCCCTGCCTGAATGCTGGAAGCCATCTCAGGATTGGCAGTGGAGTTTCCCATAGTTATGGTTCTGAGAAACTTCAACTTGCTGTCCCTGGGGGAAATACCTGCCAATCTGTAACAGAGTCCTGCATAGGGTGTCTCGCAGCAGCTGCCTAGAGTAGGGAGACAGCCAGAGCCTTAAACAGGATTGTGCTCATGCAGCCTCTCCTGGCCTATCACTCCTATTACTACTCTCCGTGGTTCACAGAGGAGTTGAGGGAGCTGAAAAGCATTAAAGGTTGCCTAGAGCAGAGGTCCCCAAACTTTTTGGCACCAGGGACCAGTTTCATGGAAGATAATTTTTACATGGACCGGGTTGGGGGGGCAGGGGGAAGTTTCAGAATGATTCATTATATTTATTCTAAAATTTCTAAATAAACAAATAAATAATGCATTTTATTTCTACTATTATTACATTGTATTAGATTAGACCAGTGACTTTCTTCTTCTAAGAAAGTGGGAAGGAAAAGAGACAATCCTAAACTCAGCCTTCCAGAAAAACAAAGCAAAGACCCAGCACATTGAGGAAGTGCTGAGAAAACCATTCAAAGAAGAGAGAGGGAGGGAGGGTACTGCGCAAGCCCAGCAGCCTTGGAAAAGGTGCAGATGAGAGAGGGATTCCCTTGGAGACACAGTGCTTTGGCTTGCAAACTTGAGAGCTAAACGAAGAAAGGAGAGTGAACACACACACACCAAATTAAACCACGAAAAGCAGGCAGGAAATTGCCAAAACATGAGGCACCTGGAGCACCATCAAAACAAAAGCAAAAAACTCAACGGTCTTAGAAAAGGTGCAAATGAGAGATTCCCTTGAAGTGCTTAAAGTGAAAGATAGCTTCCCCTTGCCCCTATTTGCACCCTGAGAAAGCATCCTCACAAACACATACTTTGGGGGGGGGGGAATCCCCGTCCAATGAGGTTTTGGGGAAGCTGTCGGTTGCAAGCTGGGCTGGCACGCGCTTGCCTTGCAAACTTGGAGACTTGCGCGAAGGGAGCATGAGCCCAGCTCGGGTGCTGGGAGGTGGAGAGGAGGAAAGTGAGGAAGAAGAAAAGGAGGAAGAAAAAGTACCAGGAGGGAGAGGAAACAGGAAAAGGAGGAGGAGGAGGAGGCAGAAGAAGAGAGAGCACAAGAAGCAGGAGGAGGAAGCAGGAGGAGGAAGAAGAGGAAGGACGCTGAGCTCAGATGTTGCAAGCCAGTTGCAAGCATAGCCGCTGGAGAACCTTTGCACTGAGAGTGCCCTGCCACTCTCCCGACCCTGCCCAGACCCCTGCAGACTCACCGCATGCCTCCAGCTGCACGCCCTGGTTTCTAACTGGCCGCACCCCAGTACCGGTCCACAGACCAGGGGTTGGGGACCCCTGGCCTAAAGTGCTGCTGTAGGGAAATAAAGAATGAACTCGACAGGACAGAAGATTGCTAGTAAGGTATACTTTGTGGAGTTAAGGACTGCGAAGCATCAATACTTTTTAGTGTATACACAGAATGCTGCCCAGCGGCCCTGTTTAGGGTCACCTCCAGAGCCTGCAGAGGAATTCTCCAGGCTTGTGGAGGATAAAATCACTTGGATTTGTTTCCAATTGGATACCAAGCATGGTGCAAGTCTTGTGAAGAAGTCTGGGGAGCAGGCTTATCTGGAAATGGTTTGATTCTGTTGGACTTGAGGAAGTGAACAGTGTCCCACGGAATACAAATGTCACCACCTGCAGATTAAATCCATGCCCCTCCTGGCTGGTTAAGGCAGCACAGGAAGTGTTATATGGATGTGTCCAAGTGATGATGAATTCAACCTTGTTGGAGGGAGTGTTTCTGGCAACTTTTAGAGAGGCACTTCTGTGCTTTCTATTCAAGAAGCCATCACTGGATCTCGCTGTTCTGGACAACTTTGTTCAGTCTCCCACTTCCCCTTTTTGGGAAAGGTGGTTAAGAAGGTAAGTAGCATTTCAACTCAACAGAATCCTGGAGAAAATGAATTATCTGCACCCTTTTCTGTCAGTTTCAGGCCTGGATATGGGATCAAAACAGCATTGGTCATACTCACGAATGATCTCTGGATGGAGCAGGATGGAGGTGATGCATTATCCTTGCTAGTCTTGATCTCTCGGCGGCTTTTGATACTATCAACCATGGTATGTTTTTTGGGCTGACTTAGGGAGTTGGGGATGGGTGACAGAGTTTTCTGCTGGTTTACCTCCCTCCTTCAAGGCCAGTCCCAATCAATATTAATAGGAAATGAGAGCTCCAGCTCACAGCATCTGATTTCCGGGGTGCCACAGGGTTTTGCACATTCTCCTGTCCTTTTTAACATCTGCATGCACTCCTGGAGGAGATCATCTGTCACCATGAGATGAGGTATCATGAGTAAGCTGATGATACCCACTATACTTTGTATACAGTATAGGTGAAGTGTATCATGTTGTGGACACTCTTTTATGGTGCCTGGAGGCTGTGTAGGCCTGGATGGGGAACAACAGACTTCAACTGAACCCTGATAAGATGGCGTGGCTGTGGATGGGCCATGTGTTTTTCATTTTTGATCTTGGATGGCGTTGTATTATCCAGAGAGACCCAGTGCATAATCTGGTGGTCCTTTTGGGCTCACAGCCAGGGCTAAGGGGGCCTTTGCTCAGCTCCATACTGTGCACCACTTACACCGTTTTTGCACAGGGAGGCTCTCCATTTGGTCGGTCATGCTCTGGTCATCTCCTGTTTAGACTATTGCCCTACATGGAAAAAGACAAGGCTATCTAGGAGACTAGTTTCTCTTCTGTTGCCCCCGCCCTGTGGAATATTCTCCTCCTGGAAGTGAGGCAGACCCCCACTCTCCTGGCTTTTAAATATGGCTCTGCAGCTTTGCCTGGGGAGCCCAAGGAAACATGCAGTGCCTTGAGAGTCCTCCCTTCATCAACTGATTTTTAACAGGACTTAATTATTCTTGCCTCCCTCAAAAAAATATTTTTGAAATTTTAATTCTAACATTTTAATTTGTATATTCTGTTTTTATATTCTGACATCTTATTATACATGGCTCAGAGGCCATCTTTGAAATTGAGCAGTTCAGAAATGCGAAAAATAAATAAAATAAATAAGCAACAGAAAAGTAGGTGAGCAGGACTGAAGTAATAGTAAACAAAAAGATCTAGCACTCTTCTCCTAGTCAGTTCTAGTTAAGAATTCAAATGTATGGAAATCCTCTGTGTTTGTCACTCTTTTATTTCTTGCTTTGTAGATGTTACTGATAGTTGCATGTAAGTTGGGTTTTTTTATCACTAGAAAATTGAACCAACAGCACTGAAAACAGTATATAAATTACAAATGCTCTTGTACACTATTGGTGTAAACTGTTACTTCAGAAATCATATGTACTTAAAGATCTCTCCATTCCCAATATGAAGTGGCATATAAGCCTAAGTAAATAAAAGAAACTCAACCTATGTGCGCATTGTCCTGTGTATTTAATGCCTGCTGAAATGAATGAGAAATTTATAGATAGAAAATTTCACAGGTTAATTGAAATACTGTACCTTAGAGAAATCTGAATTGCAATGAGTGATTATTGCAAATGAAATATGGAAGTACTTCTGTAGCATTATTAGCCATTTCTATCAATGGGAGGGGGAGGGAAAATCATTCAAGATATCAGATTGGTAGAAGATGGGTGACCTGACCTATAGACACTTTGTACAAAGATCAAATAACCTCTGCCAGGAAAAAGATCTATAGAGAAGAATCTGAAATCTCTTTTTCCCAGAAAGAAAAATGAAGATCAAGCAAACAAGACCAGCAATTAATTAAGGCACTTCTATTGTAACAACATCAGCAAGGAAAAAGCACTTTCCCCCAACTAGATATAAATATTTGCTTATACCAACTTCATGCTTGAACTATCTTCTACATTCTTCTCTTTGTATTTGTGTTACAAGTGTGAACATGGAGCCTCTGCTTCAATTTCATTTATCCATAGCCCCTTCACAGATACCATATTTAATATTTGATTGATGCAAGCTCTTTGGCAGACGATTTCCAACTTAAAAGTGATTGGAAACAAGCAAACAAGCATAATGCAGATCATTTACTGCATCAAGAGAATGCTATAAAAGTATGTACTGCCAACAAGTTAACTTACGCACACAGAAGGATTAAAAATAAGTTGCCATAAATTGCGGCAAAAATCCACTCAGACTACATAGAAGACTGAAATTAGGTATCAGAACTAGCAATGCTAAAATGAAACCTAGTATTTACATTTATTTTTTTCCACCCTGCAGGATGCCAAAATGATTATATAGCCTGGCATAAAAATTATAGTATGCAGAATTATACCTTTTAAAAGCTGAAATGAAATGAAACTCTCCCTTGAGGATAAATGTGGCAACTGCACAGAGGTAGAGGTTTCATTGCAAAATACCACAGCAAACTGAAACTGAGAACAAAGAGCTGAAAGAAATCAAAAGCAAAAAAAGCATATATAACTTTCACTACTGTCCATTTGGATTTACTCTTTCTCAAATATCACCTTTACTGTAGCAATTTCTATTTTTACAGGAGATTAAACTGCATTTACTAGAAATTGCATTTAGGTCTGAAACTGTCAGTCTTTAATTATATAATTTTGGTCCTTAAGTGCCATTATATTTTGACAAGCTTCCTTTGTTTGCATTAGTGATTGATTTTATTGATGGAGTTAAATATTGTTTGACTGAAAGGCAAGACAGAAAGATCCCAAATACAAACAAATATATGCATGTTCATGCATGCAAAGCAATAAGAACTCTATTCTGAACAATTTTGCCATTTCAATCTGCTTTCTGAAAAGTACTACCGAAATCTGACCCAACTGACTTAGAATTCTGAGAGCTGTGATCCGATGTGACCATGAGATTAAAGAAGCTCATTGGAATTAAAGACTTCAGTCCATAAAACCTTCCTTGATCCTTTAAGTTTCAGTTTCCCCATAGTGAATTAACAAAAAGAATGGACCAGTTTAAATGAATTAGGAAACTGGCAATAGGCAAGGAGGTACATATTATTTTTTCTATTCATGTGATAGAAGGATGGATACAAGACGTCCAGAGCTTATGGGTGTTAATTAATATGACAATTATCTACCTGTCCTGTGCATTAAACTAGAACACTAGAACTAGTTACCAGAATGAATAAGATGCAATAGAGAAAGTTCCATGAAGATGAGCTCCAACATAAGTCTGAAAGCCCAGAAGAGTAAATCTTTGGTCCCGATGACCAACCCGGATTCAAACTTGCACCATTATCCTGAGACACATACTGTATATTTGCCTTCATTCGTAATAATTGTTCTTATTCAACTTAATAAAGGAAATGTTTTTTTAAATTATTTGAAAGAAAAAAGAATTGCAGAGGAATTCTTAATAATACAATGTTCTTGAACTTAGCTTAGTTCTGAAGTTTCCATGTGTGAATGTGTTTTCTATTTAGTTACAATCTCATCATAAATTTGAATCACTCCTGGATTCTCCCACTTTAGTTAAATCTCGGACAGGCTACCAGAGAAATTTCTTCCATTAGACTTTTAATGGCATTACTAAGGAGAATTGTGTCCTTGCAGATTTTTTTCTTCCTCTGGATACATTGAGAAACCTTCCACCTTTTTCTCTGCCAAATTCAATGAAGTTTTGAAATATCATTTGAACCCAGTTTCACAGACAATCTTTCTAATCTTTAAAGTTCAATTTATCATTTAGGGCAACCTCAATTTCCAGGAGAGAAAAGAAGGAAGTTTTCTCCTTCTCTTTCCTCCCTGGTACTTGTCATAAGCCCATCAGAACATTTTGCTCTAGTGCAGGGTTAGGCAACCTTGGCTCTTTTATGACCCGTGGACTTCAACTCCCAGAATTCCTGAGCCAGCATGGCTGGCTCAGGAATTCTGGGAGTTGAAGTCCACGGGTCATAAAAGAGCCAAGGTTGCCTACCCCTGCTCTAGTACAATGCTAGTGATGTATGATAGTTTATACATCATAGAAAGAACTGGAAATAATTTGGCCAGTGACTGTAGCACTGCTGTGGTATTTTCAGACTTTTACATTATACAGAAAGCAGTTTGGGAATACTTTAATAGGTAAGATCATTTTTCTTCAATAAGAGGCTTTTCTTCTGAGACAGTGAACGAGCTATCAGGTCACTTGTTGCCATGCTATGTTAGACATGCAAGTGGCCACTGTCTGGATTAAAACAAATTATTTACCTAGCAAAAATGTTTGTTGTAAAGCAGTGGTTCTCAACCTTTTTAATGCCGCGACCCCAACCAGTCGTAAGTCGAGGACTAAACCGGTCGTAAGTCGAGGACTAAACTGGACGTAAGTCGAGGACTACCAAACCGGTCGTAAGTCGAGGACTTTCCCTGCCCGGGAGCGCCGTGCATGCGTGGTTCCGCCCCCTGCGCCGGCCAAGGCGTAGCTGGCAAGCAGCAGAGACGGAGCAGGCCGACCACCAGCTGGCCCAGCCCAAGGGAGGTAAGGCACCCGCCGGAAAAAGGGGAAAAAATGGCGGACAAAAAAATGGCAGACAGCCTTGCTTGGCGACCCCCATGAAATGGTCAATCGACCCCAAATGGGGTCCCGACCCACAGGTTGAGAACCACTGTTGTAAAGCAAACTATACTTATTTTTATTATCTTTTTTTTTTAGTATTTTGCTATTTTGTAATGATTTCCTCCAATTTTCATTCTAAATATTTTTTTCATTGGTTTTTTTTGAAGGGGAAGATAATTTTGTAAGACAGCAGGGGGCAAAAGTATGAATATTTCTCCATTAAATAAGCACTTCAACTTCATATGTATGCTTAAGAAAGACAAGTAGCTAAAGATATCCTGCTTCCTGATTAACATCCCAGTAGTTTTGTCCCAAAATCCAAATCTCTGCTCCCCCTACACACAAACACAAATTTAGGGATTCAACTTTGCCTTTCTACACATCTAATGCCAAGAATCCCGTGATGTCCCTAGCAGAGGAGCTCTAGAATGCTGGGCTACAAGCTTTGGTGAAGGTTATTAGTGGCTCATTAGTCCTTTCTGGGCTAAAGCCAAGATGCAGGAGTTTGCAAAATTACTGAACTCAGCATTTCTCTTCTTCTGGAATGACATCCACAAATAAGCTGCCCCTCTGTGCTTGATACCTGTAGCTTTCTGCAGTGTAACCAAGAAAAAAAAAACTAGCCAGTTATGGCATACTAGCA
Organism: Protobothrops mucrosquamatus; assembly: GCF_001527695.2. Lineage (NCBI taxonomy): Eukaryota > Metazoa > Chordata > Lepidosauria > Squamata > Viperidae > Protobothrops > Protobothrops mucrosquamatus. The sequence continues at coordinate 634,643 of NW_015386746.1, forward strand.
GCATATAAATTTTCATGATGATTAATAATACTAGTAAAATAAATAAGGGTTTTCACTGTGTGGTGGGGAAGAGGAGGTGTAGGATGATGTTTCTCATCACTTCAGTTGTTTTTTCAAGCAAGTTTTCTTCATTCCATTTTTCCAGCACTATTAAGTATTAATGGTTATAAATTTAAAAAAAGCATTATAAAACAATTGACTGACAAAACAGATACCTATGCAAATGTTGAATTACTATTTTCCTTCCTTGCTATTTTTAGGAGAGCGGGACAACACTGTATTCTTCTTGCCAACAGTTGCATAAAGATACTGACATTTGAACATTTGGAGAAAAAGAGGAATCATGAATTTGTCCATACTTGCCAAGACTGACCAAGGAATACAAGTATGAGAGGAGCAGGAAGCTAGCTGAGGAGCTTAATGGCTCATGATTTTAGGACACTGATGATGATTGGCAAGCTCTTGCCGGTTGCTGCTGTGGGATGGGGGTGAGCTCCTGTCAAAGGCTCCAGCATCTGCCAACCCAGCAGTTTAAAAGTGGTGACCTCAAATAGATAAATGGGTACCACTTTGGTGGGCAACTTAGCGGGGACATGAAACTGGGTATCCCCTAGACAACAGTGATGTCACTGTTCAAACATTTCAACCCGGAAGCACTTGGGTGCTCCCGACATAAATGTTGTAGTAGGAAGTTAGCCTTTTGTACTGTGAGGCCACATCAACCTGTGTCCCTATACAACTGAAGGCTTGGCTTGGCCTGGCCCTAAAATTGCCTATCTAATCTAATACAGATATTTTAAAAAATTCACTCAGCCTTACTTATAACACATTTATGAAGTGTTCTGGCATTATTATAGGATCAGTCACTCTTAGCTCAACCACCTCACAGGTTGTTGTGGGGAAAATAGGAGGAGGAAGGAGTATTGTGTATATTTGCTGCCTTGAGTTACTTATAAAGTAATGCAAGTGGAATAAAAATCTAATAAATAAATAATAAAAATAAATTATTCTTATCTCATGAAAATAAGCCTGGGGTTTATTTATTCCAGCCGTGAAAGGTAAATAAGGAATATCAACCTGATTTACTATAGTATGACATATGTATATTATAACTATTTGCTTATACTCTCTTAAATTCCTGTTTCATTGACACATAAAAGTGTCTAATAAAGAGGATAGGTTTTATTTGCCAGATTGATAATGCAATCCTATATGTGCATACTGAGAACAGTTTTCAATGCGGCTGAAAGACTGCATGGGGAATTCATTTAAGCAATGTCTCCTATTAACTGCTTGTAAGTTATTGTCTTTTACCAGAGATTCTAGCTTCAGAATATAGGTTTGAGTAGTATATATTTTTGCTGGTTATTAATGATAAAGCATGCTGGTTATCTGATAAAGTATAGAAACAATACAGAACACTTTTATTAAACTTCTATTGTTTAACAGCACAACATATGTTAAGCTCTTATACTCTACAGAGGAAAATAAAAAATGTTTTTGTTATTATAGTTAACTAAAGTCAGAAGACATATGCCCATCTGGTGCAAGTCCCCAGACTAGAAAAGATAAAAATCTGCCCAATGTGTGAATTTCAGTTTTATATCCTGTAGAATAATATCATGAAATTATCCCAGAACCTTGAAAGATGTAAAAATATTTCACCACGGTAACATAAAAACTGTTACAACAGTAAAATAACAGGCTTCAAAATATTCGTAAGGAGACAGCTTAAAACAGCAGTTATCAGCTGGCATGAGTCATAGGTCAAACACAACAAAGGACACCAAAACAAAAATTGTGTGAGCAGTCAAAATATGGAACATAAATATGCATGCATGAAATAGGGCAGGGAAGAAATGACACAGAGATGAGCCAAAAACATGGATATGAAAATACCAGGCGGATAGCTAGGCACAAAGCCAAATGACAAGTCCTACACCAAAATAAATTTTATTTAGTTAAAGAGACCAACAGGCCTGAGTGGCTCTCTAAGTGTACAACTTGTGATTCTTTTGCACTTGCATTAAATAGAACCAGCAGAAAGTAAGACTTGGCTCTTGATGACATTACCAAAAGGGCAAGGAAGCCTACAATTGCAGTTTAGTAACCCAGTCTTGAGAATTACCAAGTGCAAAAGAATCACAAGTTACTATGCTTGAATTCTAAGTCATAAGAAAGTAATGTCCAAAGCACATAAAAGAGACTCTGATTTTATACTATAATACATCTGTAGATTTAGGAGAGATGATAAGGATCTAGTTTTCTATACACTTTGCCTGAGATTCTTTAGAAATTTAAATATAAACATCCTAAATACAAGCTAAAAATTTTTTTAGAGCCAGGCTTAATATTTCACTTGTTAATTTACCTTTAATCTTCTTGTTTCTCATTACCCACTGATTTTCATAGTTGGGAAAAAAGAACACGAAGGGCAAAGGGTAGGAACAGAAGGTAGAAATGATAGGGAAGCATAGTAAGGGCAGATAGTATTGTTGACAGCATCTGATCCGCCAGATTAATGTATTTCTAAGAAGATTAACCAAATCCCAAATGCTCTGTGACAGGTCTCTCCTGTAAGCTTCTTGCTCCATCATGTAAACAAAGGCTCCCTATTAAATATATTTCCCTAAACAAAGACCCAATACAGATAGCAGATCAAAATGTTCATCATTTATTTATATTAATAGAAAAACCAACATGAAAAAGTCATAGAACGCAGGAAAAAAAAACATAGAAAACAGAGGGAGCTTTGAATATATTAATTATTTTGTTCATTTCCTCTTTTGCTTAATTCTGCTGAGTACTATCTAGGTCTGTATGACTCTGGAAAGGGAGGGTAAATGCGCACATAAATCCAGAACTACCTTAGTAGCATCAGTAAACAGACTGGGCCTGTATGGACAAGGCCATGAATGACCTCATTAGGCTTTAGTTGTGCATAACATCCTCCACAACAACAGCTACAATCCTAGCTGTAGCAAATGAGGGGAAATACCAATAAGAAGAATCTATTAAAATTAATGAAACCTGATTCCACAAAAAATAAAGAAATCACAGCCCTGCTGAGCCTTCCAGCCCCCTTTAATGAACTTTTCTCTCAGAATGTAATTAATAATGTAATTAAATTATGTTATATGTATTTTCTTTTTTTGCCACAGACTTGGTGAACCTAAAAAATAAGGAATTCAATATTAAATTATGCAAAGGGGACCCATTTGGGCAGTCAGTGGCTACTATTAGTAGATGCAAGTCTTGTGGATAAATCTACTCAGATATGATGTTGAGTATTCATCATTTATTACATCCATATAAATAGAGGTTACCAATACAGATCTCAATAGCTCACAATGTTTTCTTTATATACCAACTTAACATTATGAACCCAGGGTATCTATTTATTGCAATAGCTTCATACCAACTCCTGTTCATACAAAAATATGCAAGTGTTGTTTTTTCCCCAAGTGGGACTATTAAGGCTCCAGGAAAATGACTTAAGCCCAATCACATTCTCAAGCCTTTATGCAAAGGTGCAAAAATCCTGATTAATGGCTGAGAATCTTTACTGATCCTAAAAAGACTTATGGAATATTTGTCTTTAAGCTGCCACAAGGCTCTGTTGTCTTTGCAGTAACTATTTCGCCTACTACCATTCTTAGAACTGCAAGACTATGTGTGGCTGGCTGCTATGCCTTTGTATAGGAAAAAAAACCCATTGAAATGATGGGATTGATTGACAACCCAAACTCCACTGAGAAAATTACTTTCTACTTTCAATGATGGATGTCATTGAACACTGTTTCCCCCAGTGAAATTGTGCCCTTTGACTATTCTATTAAGGACAGGAGGAGGAGTGATTCATTCAGTTTTTTCATTTCATAATACTTTAAATTCCAAACAAGAATCAATCAGAAACACTGGTTGTGACAAGTCTTAATTTGATGAAATGGGTACACATTAAAAAGATGCCATTCCTACCATCAGATAAATTAGATAAAGTTAACATTTAAAAAAAAAATAAGGACACAGTGTTTGGAAATGGAAAATCCCAAGTATCTGAATTTAAAGTCACAGCTACCTGCAATGTGAAGACAAAACGCACAAAGCAGATAATGGAAAACGTTATGTTTTCAAAAAGCCTGACTGTTCCTATATTACGCTTTCTTAAGAAGACACCTTATCCTAGACATTTAGCAATATATTGTGATGATTCTTTTGAATTGTACATTGTTCCTCTTTACAATGGATATCTGCAATAAAATATTAATGTTTTCAAAGAACTCTATTAAAAAATGAAAAAA
>NW_015386746.1:642220-685435 GCF_001527695.2 Protobothrops mucrosquamatus
GGAGGCAGAAGGGGAGGACCACTGTTTCTTTATTCCTGTGAGGAATATGTGAGGACAGGGAACATGATGCTGTGTTGCCTCGGTTGCAAAAAATAAGGGGTCCGGACTCGCCTCGGCGGTAGCCTGTGGCTGAGGAAACTGATCGGACCCTATATTGGACGTGGCCGTGGCCTTGCGGAGTAATGAGAGAAACAATGCCGGATTAAAAAGACCTCCTGAGGAAGGTTCTGGGGGAAGCACCTCATCCTCCGACCAGTCGAGTTCCGGTTGGTCACCCCCCATGTGGGCTGAATAGCCACTAAGTGAGGAATGGTCAGGTGACTGGGGATCCTGAATCGAGAGGTCCTCTGCAGGCAGAGTGGGGGGAGGCATGGCTGAAGCCGGAGCCTCCGGGCCAGGCACTTGACAAGATCTTGCCGCAAGCGCCCGGTCAACTACCTTGGACAGTAAGGCCTCCAAGCGTCCGTCTGTAAATAAATCCCCTAAATCTGGGCCCCTGAGCCCGGCCGCCGTAGGTGTGAATGTAGCCTCCGGAACCGAGCTTGTGGTATGGGAAGGTTGCCCCGTTCCCGTGTGGTGTGCTGTCGGGGTAACTGGTTCGACCGCCAGGGACCACACTCCCTGAGCCGAAGTGGAGGGACCCAATGGGAGATCGAATTCTGGGGTCACCAATTGATTCTCCTCAAGCCTGGCCTGCTTTTGTGCCCTGTCAAATTCCCTTTCTAGAGCCTGGTGCCTGCGGCTGGCCTGCTTCTCCGCCAACTTCGATGTCCTCTTCAGGGTGGCCTTGGCCTTATGTTTAAGCTTGCCCGCTGCCTCCTGTCCGGAGGATTTGTGCCGGCCGTTGGTGGATGACGAGGACGCAGTGCCCAGGAGCTGAGGCGCCGTGGAATCCTCCATCCTGAATTGAGCTATCTCAGGTAAAACCTGAGGGGGAGCTCTGGCGAGCAAGCGGATGGCGGGAAGGTTGTTCAGAGCTAGTAACAAGTACTGCTCCCCTGACCACCCGACCTGATAAATTCTCTCTGGGGCTAGGTCACGGTCCCTGGGAAGGACCGAAGGCACGTTAGGGGCCCGCAAAGGCTCCGCCCGGAGGCCTTAGGTGGCCAGTCAGGGTGCACCAGTATCCGATGGGGTCGTAAAGGCCTAAAACGAGGCCTGGCACAGGCAAATGGACCAAATTTGGTGTCCTTACGAATCAAGATGGTGGTCTAAGAATTTGACTGTATTTAGTCTATATGAGTAAATATAATGTGGCCTAACTTCAGGCCCTGCTACCAGTGCTGAGGCTAACCAGGCCAGCCGTGGCGCTTGCTGGCAGTTTCCTATATATGGATCCTGGACTGTTATGTTCCCAAGGAAGAACAGACCACAATGACCGCGACTTTTGGCAGCTGCAAACGGCCCCTAGGGATCAGGCTGAACCAGGGAAGGCAAGGAAACGATAACTCCTTAACGTTGGGGAATTCGTCTCCCTCAGTCAGGCAAAAAGTCCCCCGTTTGAACCTGTCGTGGGCGCCCAAAATGGCGGCCGCGACTTTCGCCGCTTGAAAAACGGCCCTAAGGAGCGAAATTCCTCAAAGCCTAAACTTGGCAGCTAAAGCCAGGGAGGAAAACCCCAGAAACGCTCGGGAATTGCCTCCCTTGACGAAGGAGAAAGCCTCCTGTTCGAATCTGCAAAGCGCGCCCAAAATGGCGGCCGCAACTTTCGTGGGGTGGAAACGGCCCGGAAAAACAAATTACAACGAAGACTCAGCTTGGCAGCCAAATCCAGCGAAATAGAGTGCCAGAAACGCTGAGAAAATGTCTCCCCTGACTGAGGAAGAAGCCTCCTCTTCGGATCTTCAAAGCGCGCCCAAAATGGCGGCCGCGCCTTTTGGCCGTTACAAACGGCCCGGAGGAGCAAATTTTGCAAGGGGTGAGCTGAACAGCAGCGCTGGCTCGCACAGGGAAAGAAACGAACGGGGGAATGGGCAAGGATCACCTTCCCCCCTCCCCAGATCCCTGGAGAGAGAAAAGAGCGACGGGGATGTTTTCCCCCCCCCCACACACTTCCCTGAGAAAAGCCTCAAATCAGCCGATTTGAGGCCCCGCTGATCCCAGCAGACCCAGGGAAGAGCTTTTTGGGGAATTAGCTTGAGAATCCAACGATGGGTCTCTGACCTGCAATTAATCTAAGTGTGATCCTGAGAGCCAAACCTTGAGACGTCTGCAAGAGCTTGAGACCAAGATAAGACTGGATCTCACAGCAACAGGGGGCGTGTCAAGTTTTGGCTACTTGGTCTCAGGAGCAGGCATCCAATGGAAACCCACCGGTGGATTCTCCATCTCCTGTACTGGAGAACAGGAGGGTCAGTTAAAGTTTTCTACATAGAGTTAATTCATATTTCAAAGGACAGATTCAACAGGAAAAAGGGAAACCTGAGCTGATATTGACCAAGCAATAAGAAAGAGTGCACTATTTTGTTATTTGGGGATGGAGAAATGCCAGAAACAAGGCAGACTGATTAATACATTAAGAAGACAAAAAAGGAGGTATGAATGAATGAAAGAGAAACGAATTGGTTTTTTTTAAAGTATTTTAAGGTTCTGAATGTTAATTTATCATTCAACCCAGTAAGTATGAATATAATATAGACCTACAACAAATCTAACAAAATTGAGTGTAATCCGAAAACTTATAGAGGTAAGACTCTTAAAATACGTGCATGAGTCTAGTGTGGTATAAGTATTTTTTCGAGACTTCTATACTCAGAGACTTATCTGAGTAATATTTGAGGACATTTAGAGTTACTTTTGTGTACCATATGACAAGTTTTGTCTTGACATTATTTGAATAGCATTAATAACAGTAGCCTGCATCATTTATTGATACATTTTATTCTTATTAGTACAGGTAGTCTTCAACTTACAACAGTTCATTTAATGACCATCCAAAGTTACGATGGTCCTGAAAAAAGTGAGTTATGACCGTTTTTCACACTTATGACTGTTACAGAATCCCCATGGTCAGGCAACTGACTCAAATTTATGATGGTTGCAGTGTCCCAGGGTCTTTGTGTCCTTCTGACAAGCAAAGTCAATGGGGAAGCCAGATTCACTTAACAACCATGTCACTAACTTAACAGCTGCAGTGGTTCACTTAACAGTGACAAGAAAGGGGTAAAATGGGACAAAATTCACTTACAAATGTCTTGCTTAACAACAGAAATTTTGGGCTCAATTGTGGTTGTAAGCTGAGGACTACCTGTACCTCAACAGATTCATGAAAATCTAATCTTAAATCATGTGGCTACCAACTACCTAGAAACACCTCATCATATTTTGTCATATTTTTAATCAACTTTATTAAGTTTCAAAGAGTCTAAAGTCTCCCTCAACCTTCTGTTCATGGACGACTTCATTACAACAAAGAACTTGGATACAATCTCATTTACTGTATATCTTAAATCCTGAATTGGTGATTTATTTGTATGGTTATTGGATTTTCATTAAAACTAGTGCTGAAAGCATTTAATACAAAAAAAGCAAGTTATAATAGTTATACTTTGTGTCACAGTTTCAGTCTTTTCCGATATAAAACTCCCTTCCAACTCTGTTAAAATATCGGAATACTGTATTTTTAAAGCAAGTACTTGCTTTTTTGGGGGGGGGGATGCTTGAGCTGAGAAAAAGGGAAACAGAGAAGTCATGGGGCACCAGAAAGAAAGAAGGATTAAGATTATACTGTACTTCCCAAAATGAATAGCTAGAATTCTGCAGTGGCATAGTCACCATTATATATTTGTAACGTATCTATTAAAATGTATAATTACTACAGGACAGTAATAAAAAATACTATTTTTATAGTACAGTAATTTGTCTGACTGCTTAAAATATACATTCTGCAAATCTCACAGTAATCCATTAAGGTAAAGTAGCATTATCCCTATCCTACAGATCAAGTTAAGAAAAAGTTATTTCCTTAAATTTATTCAAGCAACACCGCATCAACTTTCCAAGTGAGACGTGAGTAAATCTGACCACTTAGACCACATATATGGCCTTATTTCAGATCAACCTTCGTTCAAAAATCCTTGAATGCCTCTGCTAGGAATGATCTGTCAAGTGCCAGAAACTGAGAGAATAGTGTTTCTTTTAACTTATGGCTCTAGCCTCCACATTGAATGTGTCAGCCCTGCTTATACATGAATAAACACATTAACCTCAAATGCCATTTTTCTTAATGTTTTAAAGTTATTAGTGTTTGATTATCCTCACCATCTCTCCCCTTTGCCACCTTTATGATTGATAAAAAGCCTTCTTACAACTTGCAGTTGCCCTGTGGAATTCCCCATCCTGCCAAAAGTAATTTTCATTTTTCAGATGCTCTTGATAATCTCATAGCTGTTAACACTCCATGAGAACAGATTATAATGGCCATAAACATCATTATTCATTTTTAATTTTAAGACAACTCTTAAGAAGACTCTTGGGGCAATGATCCCATGGGCTAGGCATTTTATAGATATCATGAACCCAAGAGAAACATTTCTACTTTCTCAGCCTGTTTGCTCATAGTACAGTGCTGCTATATATTTATCATCTATAATCTATGAACAGAAGACCATCCTACTGAGATTCAGAGATTGTCTTTTCCTCAGCTCAGAAGTGGTTTGCATTCTATACACATAGTCCTCAATAAACGATAGGCCACTTAACGACCGTTCAATGTTGGATACCTGAAAAGTGTATGCGCTTCTGTTTCAAAGTTACGAAAGCTGCAGATCACAAGGATGCTTCAGCACATCCTTCCTGTCTTCTGCCATCCTGCTCCAACTGGACCCCACAGTGCTTGGGCTTCCTCCCCGTGCCGGTCATTACTTGAAGCAGTTCATTTAACGTTATCTTGACTTTCAACCCTAATGGGCAGCCTCCATCATGATTGTAACTCAAGGACTATGTGTACTTTTAAAATGAAAAACCCAAACTTTCAAAAAGCCATGAATCTCTTGAAGAATGAAAAAAAATCATTTAAAAGAAAATTCTACCTTTTAGAAGTCAGTCCCTAGTCTTTAAAGATTACACATGTGCACAGATATGTGTAGGAGGACTTGTTAAAATATTTGGATTGATTAAATTGTGTAAGCAATTTTTTTTAAAAAAAAGATCAGTTATATTTCAAGAATCAGTAGACAACCTGTAGCCCGATTCTGAAAGTTATTTTCAACCTACTCCTCAAAAAGATTGGCATAATTTCCAGACATTCTGAAGCAGGAAGTATTTTAAAACTCTATGTAAAATAATCATCACACTTTAAAATGCTACCAAAATTTTCCACAATACACATAGACACTGCTTCTCCAGGGCTTTTGTGATCCCCCATCTGCAAATAGTTTTATGCTAGTCCAGTTGCTGATGATTACCTTGTCACTGCCTCATCCTTTCCTGCTTGCTTAGATGCTTCCCTAAGGAATGACTAAGCTTTATTCAGTCTACTCATTCCTTTAGGGTAGATTGAGGCAATTAGGATGGCTTGGATAAGGTTACTGTCATCAAGTCCTTAAATTCCTTTTATATAAATGCAGTCTCACTGTCTGAGATTACAGTGATAAGGGTTTTTTTTTACAATTCATTATACTTTTAGTTAAGTATGTCCAAATAAATATTCGAAAGTGACTTACCTTCTTTTTCTTTTTCATTTCTAGCTTTCATAGTTGCATATTATCTGTAGAAAAATCATTGCTTTTACTAATCTAATTGTTGTGTCTTGGAAATGTCCTTATCTTTTCATGAACTTGTCTAAGTTTGTCTTAACATCTTATCCTATTCCTAAATTATCTACTGTTTTCACATTTGCAATCAGATGTACCCTCAGTACCCTATTGGTTGACATTACTGTTGCCTTATTAATATTTACCATTAACCCACCTTCCATTTTCATTTCATAAGCAATTCTCCTAAGCTTTTTTTGTTTCGTTTTTGCTTTCTGTTTTCAGTAAAAATTGTGTTGTCTGCATATCTCTCAAACTGTTGGTGTTGTCATTTTTACATTTTCTGAATAATCTATACAGATATGTGGACAATATGCATCCCTGTCTGACCCTTTTCTTTATTTTGAACCACTTTTGTTTTTCTAAATTCAGTTCTTATAATAGCTTCTTGTTCTTTATAAAGATTCCTTAGAAAAATAATCAGATGTTCTGTTACATCCTTTATATTTAGGTGTTTCACATATAAAGCATGAGTTACAGAATCAAAGGCCTTGCTTTAATCAATGAAGAAACATGAACTATTTCCTTGTATTTCCTTGCTCTATTTATTATCCATCTTATGGCTAATCACAATTTTAACTGGCTTTTCTGAAATCTACCTTTTCATTTGACATTTCTCTGTATGTATTTCTATTGTTTTTTGTAAGATTTTACACCAAATTTTACTTTTATGCAGAAATAGGATTAGCATTTAGTGCAGGATTTTGTATCTCCTTGACAATGAGCTTATATGAGTAATCTTCCAACTTGGATAAAATGAACTAACTCTCCCCAATACTTTTCATATGGATTGTTTTCCTAAAAAATATTTTGAACATTACTTAGTAAGCAAATTAAATTGTAGTATTTTCTTCCTAGTGCTAGGCTTGAACAAAAGTAAATTAAATGGTTAAAAATTGCTAAAATTCATTACATTCACTTACCTACTCTATTTAGATAAACATTAATTTTAAAATTTATTCTTTACATCAGGAAATTATTTTGCTATTATAAAAACACTAATATTAGTGTTATCAAAATTCAAAATGTACGCCGTGAAATCACAGATGGGTATTGGATTGCAAAAAAAAAAAAGAATCTCTGAATCTTCTCCTTTTTCCTTTACATGTGGGTTAATTGTCTATTCCTCACTTATTTATGGACTTCTAGTGGACTTTATCCCAATACAGGAAGTTGGTGGATGATAGTGGAAGAGTAATTGCTTCATTTTACCTTAAAATTAGAATCAGAAAAATACACTAGCATCATCAGAAACAAGACGCTAACACCAAGATACAAGCAGAATTGTTGATAAGATCTTTTTAAAAAAATAATCATTGCTAAGCAAGTTTTTTTTTTCTTTTTTGTTTTGCTTAATTGCTAAATAGTGTTAACCTTTGGAATATGCTAATACTGTAAAACTGTGTCACGTAACCTGTAATTTGAATCTCCAAACAGATTTGGAAAAACTAGGAAAGAGATATCATTTGGCCTCCAGATCTAATCATCTGGAACATAGGTAGGAGGAAACTAAAATTCCCCCTTGGCAATTATTTTCAAACCCCTCCAAAGATAGCTGGCTACTTAGTCTTTCTTTTCTAATTAAAATGCTTCTCCACAGTGAAGACATACATATTTTTAAAGAAAAAGGTATATGAATCTTGAAATAAGAATCCATAGAATCTGTTGGCTCTCTTAAATTAAGAAAATATTATAAAATCTAATAATGAGACGAAAAACATCTAGACAATTCAGAGCACCTAAAAAAGAAAATGGTTATCTCCTCCGAGATTAAATTTTGATCTTTTTCATCTAACTGGGTATATGTATATGAATCCATTTCAATTTCTAATTTGTACATTTAGAAACTTATGTTTTTCAATTTATCCCTAATTTCTAATTTATACATTTAAAAACTTACATTTTTCAGTTAACTCCCTCCATTGCTCACAAAATCAAGTCAAATCTGACTAGATGTTGTTACATGTTCTCATACTCCATGTCAGGCTGAATTAATTCAGAGAAAGTGAATTCTTTCAACATAATGTTTATGCTCTCAAGCCTAGTTACTAAGCTATTAATGAGGAAAAAAATATAGAAAAGCAGAGCATGTATGAGCTCACCCAAAGAGAATATTTTTTTCAAAAAGTCTAAGGCAAAAAGAAAACCAAGAAAAACTATTCTCTTCCAATTGAAAATTCCTGCTGAAGCTACCAGTTTATGTTGGTATGCTAAGTGAATCAATTGTTCATTATGGGGCATCTTTTTGCCAGAAACTAGAAGTAAACCCTGTTTTCAGGAAAAAATGTAAATCACAGTTATATGACCATGGGATGCTGCGAATAGCTGTAAATGTGGGCCAGTGGCCGAATGCCCAAAATACATGACCACAGAGAGAAGCAGATGTCAGAACTTCAAATCTGGGTCATTTATCCCATTTTCAAGGTCTTCAAACAGTCACTAAGCAAGCAGTTGTAAGTTGTAAGAGGACTATATGTATTCCATTCAAAGCACCACAATCACCAGAGTAAAACACAAATATGTTTATGGGTAGCACTGGCATCTAGTTGCATGTTCAATAAGCTTTCTGCTAAGTTCATAAATACTAGTGAGATATTCTGTGACCAATTAAGGAGGAGAAGGATTACAATATAGGAATATTATGCAAACAGCCTAACTTGTTGAAAGAGCTTTACATATCTTCTAAAGCCCATATACATAAAATAACAGAAAAGGTGGCCAAAACCACAGTGATTGCAAAAACATCTATGCATACAGTATACTGTGTGGTCCTTAGTGCTCTCTGAGCCTAGTTGTTTTCTTACAGACATTCCATTACCAAACTAGGGAACATCATCAGCGCTAGTAGGGAGTGGGGTTTGCTATATTAGTGGCTTGCTTAGTGGTAGGATTGGTCTTGGTGATTCCGTGTTTGGCTGTTTTTTACTGTTACTTTGTTTGTCTGAGTTAGTAGATACACTAAATGATAGTGAACCAGAGATAATGAAATCTTCCTGTAGTGCTGCACATTTAACTTTTGCCCTCCCAAAAAGACTCATTTTACCCTTTCATGGTAGTTTATCTCAAAACATACAGACACAAGTTGTACTACTTCTGTGGCAATGCAAGACTATTTTTTTTTTCTTAATGGAACTTTTCTGGAAAGAAAAATAGTGGACAATGTAGTAATAAAATATAGAAGGTTCACAAATAGAGGACACAATTGTCTCAATTATTAATGAAATTATAAGCAAACACAGCCACTGTGATATAAAATTGACATTTAGAACCACCTCTAAAGACAAATTAGATGCTATGACTGTGCAAGACTTTGGATTTGAAAGGAAGGTATGCTTTGGAACATACAAAAAGCAGTAATTAGCTCTGTGTTGTTTTTTAAAAAAAATAATTTGAACAAAATATATTTTCTGGAGAACTGTATGTCCTTTCCAAAAATAAAACTAGAGACTATCCAGGTTTTGAAATATTTTTTTTAACCACTGAAAATTGTCCTCTATGTACAAGTCAGTATTCTTGCATTGTACATCCACACAAATGACAATTTTTAACTTCTTTGGTTAACCTGTAGAGAATGTCAGATGGCAGTCTACAAATAAATGCCTTTATATTTTAAGCAGTTGTACATCTTATTCTGCAACATCTTTTTCTGGAGACACACTTTTCCCCAAAAGACAGAACACAGCTGACATAACTGATTCAAAGTCAAAATCACACAGTTCCTGATGGAATTCCTTAAAGGTATCTCTAAATCCAGATTGAGGACCCAGATTGTTGGGGGCAATATGCTGACTCTGTAAATCACTTAGGCTGTAAAGCACTGTGAAGTGGTATATAAGTGCTATTGGTATTGGTATCAAAATGCAATATTTGAATGCTTTCTGAGCCCTAAGTCAGTTAAAAAAATTCTGTAGCCTAAACCTGATCTTACATTTTGTTGTTTATTTTATGTTCTTAAAAATTATGAAAATAAATTTTTGTTTTCCTATATTAATAATTGAAGGACTCATTGGATATACCACGCCTTGTCCCTTTTAAGGTGGTCTAACTTCTTTGAAGCAGTTAATAAGCAATTTCCAAGTGTGGTTAGCAAGGGAACATGCATCCTTTGAAAAGACTTCATCTGAGGCTAAAACAATAATGGCAAATTCCTCAATCACCTGATTCCCCTCCTCTCTAGAAACTGCTGTCATGATGCCTCTTCTTGAGAAGCAACCATAAGGTGAAACAGCTTGGGTGACTTTGCATCTCTTTTATCCAGAAAATTTCATAGAAGCTGATCTACTGATCTGCTCCTTATAAAAGTCTGAAAACATCAGCTCTGCTTTTTTGTAAAGCTGTCTTAATCTGCCATCTTTCCCAGAAATGTCTACATATAAATGCCTGATGGCATAATTTTTAAAGCATTACCAGATTTTTCCAATTTATTACTGAGACTAATATGGAACCCTTCAGGATAATATAAACTCATACAATTTCAACTTCAAATAATAACTCTGGTCAATCTTGATGGAGAACCCATGATTGTCTGTGATCAAAATGTAATTGTATGTACGCTGTCTGTTACATTATGCATTGTACCATCAATTGTAAGACATCTTTGAAAAAAGAAAGATGCAAGACGAATACATTTATCTGTCATGTAGCTACCATGTCATTATCTTACTAAAAATTGATAGCGAATTATGAGTTATCATGTTTAAATTACAGTAATACAAGATGGGATGATATACATTATCAGGTTATAATATCTTTACACTGAAAGCCTGGAATGGCCTATACCAATGTTTTTCAAGCTTGACAATTAAGATATGTGGACTTCAACTCTTAGAATTCCCTAGTTGACATGTTCACTGCATATATCTTAAAGTTGCCAAATTGGAAAATGCTCATCTGTATATGTTCTTTCTGATGAGCTATGGCTTTCAACAGATAAATGAATGCATTTGATTTATCTATCCTCTTGTATAAAATTCAGAGAGTCCCATGTTCCATAACAATTACAGAAAGTTATTCATGTGGATAATATTTGACATCTTATCATGGGACATGGTAATGCTGAATTAATTCACAGTTCCATATTTCTCTCAGATCCTAGGATGGAAAGTTATTGCACTGCATATAACTATTATTAATCAGGCTTTCACTGCACTTTTTTTCTCAGAATGTGCTCAGTTTACATGTAAAGGGATCTATTTATCCAGAGCCTGAAGGGTAATAGGAAACCAAAAGGCCAACACTATGTACATAGAAAGACTATATCAAGGTCATAGACAGGATTTAAATCAAGATTTTGTGTTTCTTTGCCTTTAAAATACATCTCTGTGCAGATGTTTGTATCAGGAAATTCAGCCTGAAATATTAAAAAAAAAAGATATTTCCCCCATTCTCTTCTGGATGTCTTCCCAAACATTCAGTAAATTATGCAAAGGATCAACTGAATTTTAAAAAATGACCTTTCTATTCTGTTCTGGCTTCGTTTTCCTGTTACATGAATATTGTTTTCCATTATGGGGTGACTCGTTGTACAGAAATGTACAAGGACCTTTATTCAAATGATCATTTTTCACATTTCATCAGCTACTACCTATTTGTTCCAAAAGATTTTTGATCCTACATATATTTTGGACACGACGGTTAATATGGATATTTCTGCTTCTTTTGTAGCAGACTGATCATTACAAGATAACAAGAGACATAAATAATAAGCTTATCTTCTGTGAGATAGTAGAGTGGTTGGGTGATTTACCTGCAAAGGGGCCTTGGGATTGCCTGAGCAGATGGTTCTTTTTAATTTGTTGGCAGTTATGGTAATACTCTACTGGTGTGTGTCTAGAATATTCCAATGTTCTTGGGCAGGTCCACTCTCCCCTCCCTACAGACAAGTATAGACAATTGGGCAACTTAAGACTTTCACTAGTACAGTACTTCAATGGGAAAAAAAACTTTCTCATACTGTATTTCATGCCTTATTAATAGTCAAATTACAAAAAAAACTCACTTCATCCAATCCTGATCTGCAAAAATCTGTTAAGAACTAACAGAAATATTAACTTACATATTTTAATCATAATCAAAAAATTCAATTTTATAATCCAAACTCATCATTTTCTCTAAGAGACAAAACAGAACAAATCTCTCCCTACTTATAAACAAATATTTAAAGCCTTTTCATGCAGTTCTGGTTAAAAAAAAATCCCATTAACAGCTATCACAAACCACAAAATATATATTTTAACCCTTATCAAACAGATTCACTTCTATACATTTTTAAAAAGCTTAATATTTAGTTGATTTCTTCTTTGTCTCCTTTCTGGAACAGTTTGATCAGTTCCTCTTTGTCTCTTTTCAGAGAATATTTATTCCTTGGTTCCACACATAGCTTTTGTAAATCCAAAGTAAGAAGGCCTTTCAAGTCACCCTTCTGATTTATTATTTGTATGTCCCCTTTAATTATTAAAACACCAACTGGTTTCATTTGTAAATCCATTTTGACACAGTTTTCATACTTCTGCTAACTTGGAAAAGGATGGACAGCGGTTCTCTTGTTGAAGTAACCAGCAATGTTACTTTCAATTTGATAGTAATTGTTATAAGGAAGACTTAAGTTTAATATTGGAAGTGTTGATTTGGGATTCTATTTGAATGGCATTTATCATATAATCTATTAATTATTCTCTTTTTTTAACTGTTCACATTTATTTTTACCTTGTAATGGCTGGTGCATTTTAGCTGTACATAAATTAAGCTAAACCAGGGAGGGAGAATAAGTGATTGTCAGATTGCAACTGGAAACAGAATTTCCATCACTAAGTGATGCAGGTGCAAAGCACAATATCATGTGACCATATTGCTCAGCAATAACAATCCTGGTAGCCCCAGTTCCCAGTGTAATCCCAGGGCCATACAGTTCATTAAGTAGCAAGAAATGGGACTCCCAGGCAAGCAGCCCAATGGGTGTGCGGTGGGTGCTGCAGAGGATATGTGGGTGTTCCAGAGGAGGTGGTGCACAATAGACTACCATCTTGTTGGGTACACTGTTGTCCCAGAGTGCCATGGGCAAGCTACAGGGAATGGGTGAATATATGAATACTGTGAGGGGGGACAATGGCAGCTGTTATAGAGTGCAAGTGGGCAAAAAAGTAGCAAGAGGAGAAAGAACTTCCAACTTCCTGATAGCTTCCTCTTTGACTCCTTATGGCAAACAGCAGGGAATGTCAACAATTACAACCATGTGACTGGCTCATTGCAATATCACAATTGCAAGCTAGGCACCAAGCATCCAGACAATCATTTAACCGTGGAACACTGCGACAGCCAGAACTCCAAAGTCTAATTTTAAGTCCTCCTCATTCAGCACTGTTGTAACTTTGAGCAGTCACTGAATGAGTGGCCGCAACCCTAGGAATACCTCTACACCAAATGGCACTTTAAAGTGAGATGAAAAATTTACAAAGTATATGACCATTTTGTTTTAATTAGTAAAGTTTCCAAATTGTTTTCCAAAGCAGTTCCCAAATTCGGATATCTTGTAATGGAATGTGTGGATGTTCTTGGGGAAAAGGGTAAGAAATAACTGCCTAGGAAACAATCAAACAAGAGAGGTAGGAGCCCCCATTGGCTTATGATTTATAGAATTTTTTTTAGGAAGGATGTGCCATAATGGATGGTTAAAACTAGTGATGGGAAGTTTGTAGCTTCAAACTTGCAAACCTCTGTAAATATAGCCTTAGAGATAAAGTACATTCAGTTAATCTAGTTGTGTTTCCTATTTGGTTTACCTGGCAAGACCGATATGCCTATCCCATTTCCCCTTAAAATTTCTTCAATGGTAGACAATGCTTTCTTTTGAAAGAATTAAAGAAAGTAGCAATATTCTAAAAATTCATTCAAGACATATCTAAAGAGCTATTAGCTTTAAAAAAAACTTACACATACTGTAATGGCTTTAGCATTTAGCATTTAAATCAATGTGTAAGGCTTCCTATTGTTAGAAGTATAGATTCAACAGCTTACCTAGCTATGTTCCCTACAGAGTTAATGCAGTCTTTTATATTTCTTAGGTAAATGGCCACCACTTTGTGATGGAGTGGGTGGTAGTGATGCATACTATTGAAACACCTATTGATCTTGTTAGTTCAATTACACATTGACTTTTCTGTGATGCTGAACAATTCTTCTAGCCTAGAGGTTAATTCAAATTTACAGGCAAGTTTCTTTATAGAATATACTGGTTACTGCTTTTCAGCCTTTTTATCTACGTGGCTTTTCAGAAGCCAGCAGAAAAATAAGACACTTGGGGAGGTCCTGCAAACAACATCTCCATCTCTTTGGTTCTCCACCAACCAATCAGTGAACAGACACATTGACATCAACCCCATCTACCAACCACTGAGAGCGAGAGAGCTGCTTCAACTGAAACATCAGAAGCAACATTCCAAACAAACCAAACACAATTCAAACTGCACTGAAGATGTTTCCCCGAACGGAGACAAAACATTTGCAACCCAATTACCAAGCCCGGAGATCAAACCAACAGCCCAGCTACCAACCTGAGCTACTAGTATTCAAACACATCTGAAATATATGTATGTGTGTGTGTGTGTGTGTGTGTGTGTATACACACTCATGATTCTCAGATATTAAAGTTATTTCTGTATTAAAATGCAGTTTATAAATTGGGAACTGAAATAATATTTTGATCTTCTATTGTTCCACTTTCTCTTTTTAATAATTTTCCTACTTGCTATTACATGAAATACAATTTTTTAATTTTCCACATGTACTGATCATCACAGAGTCATAAGCTCTGAGCTTTAAATCAAAATTATTTATTTCTTTGTTTTAGGTTTGGGGTTTTAATGCAGCTTTTGTAATACAAAATGAGAATGGCAGCAAGCTTAGAGAGAAGTAGGAGCAAAGATCACTCTTTTTTTTCCTAGTCACTGTGTTTTCCAAAACAAATCACAATGTCAATATAATAAATATATTATAATATAATATAAAATGGTACTAAAAAATCCTTCAAGTCTTTTATACAGGACTACATATACAGTAACTATATGAGAAAGAGGATAAATATTTTCAGTTAGAGTTCTATACTTTAATCCTACCTTGTATTACTAAGAGATTATGGTACCGCCATTATAAATAAGTAGGGAAATAAAACCAGTCATGAAACTACTGTACTTAAAAAAGGGGGAAATTGCCTTGTCTTGACTTCTGTTCTGATAACATCTGCACTCTTTTTCTTTAACTCCAGAAAGAAATTAGGGAACTCACTTCTTACCTTATGGTCAATAGACAACCAAAGCTTCATAATATAGATTACTTACACCACTGATGTACACTGAGCCATGCCCTGCTTTGGTAGAACGGAGTGTACATTATCACTGTATGGGATAGTGCCATCCAAGATGCCAATTTGAGAGGGGGGAGAGAATATTCAGCAGAACTGTTTCACAAGTCCAGTTCTTTAATGCAGTTGCTATATATGAGCTCTTTTTAGAAAGTCCCTAACATCTATTAAAACAAGGGTTTTATTTAGTCACTTCCAGCTCTAAGGCTCTATGATTTAAAACAGCAGCCCTCAACCTTTTGGGCACCAGGGACTGGTTCCGTGGAGAGAGGTTTTTCCGCAGACCAGAGGAGGTATGGTTTTGCGTGCTGCCTGCATCCTGGGGTTTCACTTGTTTGCATAGCCTGGTTGCTGGCATGCCGAGGACCAATGCCGGTCCATGGACCGAGGGTTGGGAGACCCCTGATTTAAAATATAAATTCAAGCAATTGTATTAATATGCCCAAAATTAGGGAAAAGGATGATTTCAAAAAACAATTTCTAAAATACACCCACCCACCCAAAATCATTAGCGTTAACAAGAAGTCATCATTCACTGCAATTTTGTATCCAGGTCTTTCTATTGTACTATTTCATATCATCTCTGGTTTTTATGTAAGGGGAAAATCTTTTCTTTCCTCCACAATTTCTAACATATTGTTGACAGAGGTTTATGGAAGCTGAAGGAAAGTTGTGGAAAAAAAATCTGAAGCAGAATTTTTTTTTAATTCTGAACAATGAGCATTGGTGGTATTAATCTGGATAGGGATTGTATGAAAAAAATGTAAACAGAAAGAGCACACCATGTAATTATAATTAAATGCATTTTGATATTAAATGGCAAGGTTACTAGGGTACTATAGAGTGAGATGGCACTTTAGGTTTGTTCAAGAAATGAGTTTTGTGAAATAATTATTTCATTTCCAGTTCAATCCAACAGGAACAGAAGAATTCTCTTATGACTATGGGAAAAATTGCAACAGGATAGAAAAAAACCCTATATCTAATTCCAAATTTCTGAAAGGAAGATACTTATTGATACACAAGCAAAAATAGACAGGTTTTCTGCTTTACAGTTATTGATCTATAAGATATTTGAAGACTTGAAAATGGATTTTTTCCTTTGTTTATCCAAGGTCTTATTTCTTCCAATAATTAAAAATATTTAAAAAAAACATTTTAGAAAGAATTAAAAAATGTCAAAAAATGTTTTAGAACAAAGATTGTGACAAGACAAACTATTCATATTGCATTATACATATTGCAATCATTCATCCTTAAACTTATTTTTACTAACTTGTAGTAAACTTCTAGAAATTTTACATCTCTGCTACAAGAATTATGATAAATGCACGGCTTGCAAATTTACAGAAGTCTTATTTTAGCCATCTGCATGAATTAAAATTCTGGTAAAGATATACTTGCTAGATATAACAAGACAGTTAAATGTGTTTGGTAATTTTTAGTTATTAAATTTAATATTTCAAAGTCCCATATATATTTTTCCACACAAAAAACGTATTGTGGAATAGTATGACCTAAAATCAGAATTGATTCCTCAGACATAAATATCAATATTTTATAAAGTTTATAAGGTGCTGAAGCAAGTCAGAGTAGTTCAGAATTGTTATCTTTGTAATAATAATCCAACTATCAGTAAACAATGATAATCCAACAACATGTTGTGAACAAATATGTAAGATGCTCTAAAACAGTAAGCTGAGATACTAGGAGTTGTTATCTCAAAAGCATTGTGACTGAGTTTCAAAACTGAAGTTAGCCTCTGAAAAATCAGTTTTGGAATCCACAGCAATTACTTTGTATAAGGAGCCATGGAATATAAAGGGTTATTTTCATTCTAAGCAACACATATTTTTCAATTAATGGTCTTGTAATTGACATTGACTTTAATTGACATAACAGGCTTATGATGACCATCCCAGCTCTGTTCCCTATCCATCTGCCCTGAGGTCAGGAACAAAGTAAATTCCATTATCTGGAAGCTACTCCCCCATTTGCATCAATCTCCATTCTGAAATATGGAGAGGTCACTTTAGACAAGGAAACTACAGAAGTGAAAACTTACCATTTACATTTTGAAACTTCATTAAAAAAAAAAAGAAACAAATTACATTCGTGGACTGCTGCCACTAGAAGGACTCAACCTCTGCATAGTATAAAATTATGAGAACATTATTTAAAAGGGAATAATCTGAGGTACTAACAAAATTTAGGAGAAGAGGCAACTCAGTCAGCAATCCAGTATACAACCTTGGGTGTACACAGTAAATCTCATTGGGCTTAATTGATTTGTTTGTGGCATTTGCATACAATTATACAATAAAGTATCCTTCAAAACATTTTCCAGTACCTGATTCAGAAAACTAAACTAATCTGCAAAATACCAATTCAAAAGTGTTCTTCTCTCTCTTAAAATAATATAATTTCTTCTTATATTCTTTAAAAAATGTAAGAACTTACAACCTGAGTCAGGTTAGCCTACTTAGGGTAGCATTGCCAAAATTAACTAGCAGTAGTTTCAGTAAACATTTTTTCCTAAAACTGCCAGAGTCCCTAAGGACTGAGTTTAGGATTTTCAATATTACAGTGATGTTCTGTATTACAAAGCTATGATGAATAATTTCGATTTTTCCAACAGAAATAGAAATTTCTCCAACTTTTTTTTTCTTTGTTTTGAAGTCAGGTATACCTTTTAATTTTGGTTTTCAGGTTTTTGGCTTCAAGCTGAAACAATAAGAATGGTTCCAGCCTCAGAGAATTATTCTTCCCCTACATTTCCTTATGGCCATCATTACCCCAGCTTAGGTGTATGTAACCAGGGCATGATATAGGGAAATTATGGCTTCTACAATAAGGAGAATATTAGTCGATATTACTAATTGCTTCTGCAGAGAATGAAAAAGAAAAGGTTTTCTTATAAATCACTAATAATTAATACATTACTATGCAGATTATTATTGTGCCAATAGTTGTTATTGTTATATAGAGCAGTAATACAGAAGCCCAGAGAACAGCAAAATACATTTCTACCAGAACGATCTGAGTGGAATAGAAAATCATTGAAAGATCACATCCCACAGTAACATAATCAGCAGCCACAATACTACTGATTGCAAGTTACAAGATACTTTCTATTCCTTTCAGTTCTTTTGATCTATAAAAAGAAGATAAGCATTTCACTTTCCATAGCACTGTCATTTCCTCAAGGGTTTGTTGGACATTTTCTCAAGTACTGCCCAACTTGATAAGCAGACAATATTCCAATCATGAGGATACACAGAAAGAATTAAGGAATGCTTTGTTGATTTTCAGGATCTAAACATAGGCATATAGTAATAGAAAAATATTTTTTACTGCCCAGATTGCCTGTTAATAGCCCAGGATAATTGTCAAATATTTCCCTAATAGAATTCCAATGAGAAGGAAATAGTTAAGGCACTAAGGATGTTGAATGGCGTCAAATTTTCAAAAAAATTGTTTCTCTCACACGCACATTGGATTATGAGAAAGGATGACATGGATGTGTATATATTGTCCTGTTCCAACATCTCAGTCACTATAAAATACTGAGTGCCTTCAAGAGGAAGCAAATTTTAGTACTGTCTATTGTATAGACAGTACTATACCATCTCCCTAAAACATCTTAATCTATTAATGGAATCACTGCACAATTCAGTAAGGATACAGTTAATGAAGAGGATCTGCTGCATAAAGCCTATTCAAGTCCATAAATATTTATGCCTCAAATAATTTATTAATCTTTCAAAAACTAAGAGTTGTGACATTTATACTGCAAAAGATGTTTAATTTATGCCTTTTCATAGAAAGGAGTAAAAAATATTTTAGCCTTTTGTTTATATAGGTCCTCAACTTACAACAGTTTGTTTAGTAACTGTTCAAAGTTACAACGGTACTGAAAAATGTGACTTATGACCGATTTTCAGTTACGACCTTTGTAGCATCCCATCATATGATCAAAATTCGGATGCTTGGCAACTGACTCATATTTATTATGATAGTTGCAGTGTCCCAAGGTCATGTGATCACCTTTTGAGACCTTCTGACAAACAAAGTCGATGAGGAAGTCATGTTCACTTAGCAACCGGATTACTAACTGATCAACTGCAGTGATTCACTTAATAACTGTGGCAAGAAAGGTCATAAAATGGAGAAAAACTCATTTAAGAAATGTCTCATTTAACAACAGAAATTTTGGGCTTAATTGTGGTCATAAGTTGAGGACTACCTGTACTAGGATAGTGAGAGCACTTAATGTCTTCTAAATATGGTTTTCTTACAGTTAAATGTTGAGGTACAAAATGATTTTACATTTATTAATTAATATTATTATTTTGGGGATCTATTTGAACTTTCTGAGGACACTTGGATTGGAAAAGACATTACATATTGAATTTGCTTATAGATAAACAGTTGAGTTATGGGATGAAACTTTTGTTTTTGTTAATTAAGAACAGGTAAAAGACAGGGAAACGTGATGAGCTGGAAAGTCTTTCTTAGGGTTTTTTTTCCTTCCTATTTTTCTTTCTTATTTGTTTTCTTATACTTTTACTCTATTTCTATTTTTCTCCTTTCTTTTTTAGTTTGTATTATCTTCTATTATTCTAATTAAAACTTTTAATAAAGGTGCAAAAAGTGGCTTAGGTTTACATTTTTTTCAAATATTTAATAAGAAATAAAAGCAGTCCTTAGTGCTTAGAGAATATCATGATAATTAAACTAATGTAGCAAAAGTATAGTAAAAACATGAAATGAACACAAAATCTACTTTTAGTCTAAAATTATTTACTAACTTCATGCCCCTTCTACTTGCACCAATAAATATTCATACTACATGTAATCATTATTGCAATTAAGGACATCACCAGAAACCAAGCCCCTTATCAATAGATTTCTTATATTTCTTGGCTATAAAAGTTGGTTTCTTTGTATTATACTCACAAACCATAATACTAGCAGAGCTCAGTTGTGGAGTGGCTTGCATACTAAGATAAGAAAAGCAGACTTAAAAATGAAACAGGAAATAAAAATAAATCGATTAAGATCTAAAGGGTTGCTAACATTAAGAATAAACAAAGAAGCCATAGTGTTGCTTTAATGTAGCGATCAGGAGAACAAAAACAAAATGCATCAATTATGAATGTGCCCATTAAAGTGCTTTTAAAGAATTATTTTAAAGTGGTACAGCTGATACAAGCTTGTCACAGACTGGCATCTTTCATTTGAGCAGTCAAATATCTAGAAAAGGAACATGTGACATTGTATTCCACACTTCTTTATCTTCACTCCAATCTACTCCACCCCATTTCATTAGCAGCCACTAGCAGAGGACCTGAAAAATCCTGAACAGGATATTGGAGTTAGGGTTAGGATTGTAATTATTATGGGTTTCGAATGAGGCAACAGCGACTTGCAACTCAGCATTCACTTTTATTTTTAATTAAGCTTTGATTGATGTGATATCCCTCCCTCCCTCCCTCTCTCTCAACAGCCATAGGCATCCATAAGGAGGGACAAATGATCAAATGTGCATTGTAATATTGGAACACATTCTCCACCACTTGCATACTTTCCTATAACATCATTTTGCAAGTTCAAAAGACCTTCTGAATTCTGTCAAGGAAGGTGCCCTCCAAATTTCTGATTATGCACACAAGGGGCACCGAAAAGTATTGTTTCCTAACTCTTCTTCTTCGAAACATGCATGGGATCGACTAGCAATATCCCTGATTAAGAAATCACATAATCGACGGATCATCTCTATTCCAAGAAAATGGTCCTGGGAATCATTATTTCTTTGGATCCTTTCAAATTAGCTAATCTTATTTGAAAAGAAAGATCATTATATCTCTAACCATCATCTAATCTGTCTGTCTGTCTGTCTATCTATCATTTATCTAATTAATTCGTAGACCATTCAATTCATTGTAACTCTGGGTAGTATCCAAGATAAAAACAATCCAATGCAATGCAAACAAAGATGTGACAACCAAAAGATTATCATACAAAACACATTAAGCAACCTAGGAAAACGCCAGACCTTCAAAGCCCATTTAAAGGACAGCAAAATCAGACCAACTTGAACCGCTCAGGAATAATATTCCAGAGGATAGGTACCATAAATGTAAAGACACATAATAGTTCCCAAAAATTGTTAATATATGTTTTAAAAGGAGGGCTTAAAGTATACTAGAAAGAAAATACAATTTAGGCATGTTTACAGCATGTAAGGCAATTATTCTGCCCTCCTAATACTGAATATTCTTATTCACTGGTAAGTAGATAAGGAAATAAACATAGAAGTTTCTTTTTTAAAACATTTGATTTTAAGAGCAACTAATTGTTGCTAAGTGACTGCAGTATACTTTACTTATCATTATGTCATGCTCAAAATCCACATGTAGACAATAAAGGGGATTGCTAACTTTGGGAATGAAGAACTTAAAACAACATGGTCCTTTTAAATATTCAGAGATTGCTTATGGTGGGGAATGAATATTCCAAGTCCTATGATCCTATGACAGTTTGTTTATTAACCTTCTGATCTAGTGAAATAGGGAGTGTCCTAGAAAATAGCATTATCCAAGTATATAATAACTTAGGAGTATGGTGCTGCTGACATATTGCTGACAACCAGCTTTCTTCCCTCCCCTGAAGCAACAACAGATCCAGAAGCAGTTGCTTTGGTTCTTAAGCACTGTTTGGGTGATGTGCAATGACGTATGCTAAAGGTTAACAGTATGAAATTGATAGCATGCCACTCAGAAATGGTAGTGACCGGAAAACTTTCTATGAATGGACAACTGTCTATAGATAATGTTTATTCTTCTGCACTCAATCAAATCTACAGCCGGGGACAATCCTTGAAATTATCTTACTTCTGGATGCAAGGCTGCATTTTATAATCTCTTTCTGCTGCACATTTTCTGGCAGGAAAAAAAAAAATCCCCTAATGGCGAAGCTCTGACAGTGATTAAGACATTGGAACCGACAGATTAAATTCATCTTATAATATGTCTACACAAGATAGTCATAGAATTATGTCCAAAAGTTTCACTGAGGCACAATGTAGCAGGCCATCTAATGCGAAGTTGGGATGATTTGCAATATTGAATTAATTTTTCCAAACAAATTTTGCATTCTGAGGTATTAAACCATGGATCTGTACAATTTCAGTGGTGAATGTCACTGATTTCACTGTACGGCCTGGGTATAAGGTTCCAAATTTTTATTAGTTTATCAAAATATAAAATACGAAGAAAAATGAAAATAGTCAGAAAGTAGGGGAGGGAAAGGAGAAGAGGAAAAGGTGTAGGATAAAAGGGGAAAAAGAAAGGAAAGCATTGACTTCCGACTCTTTTTAGTGCAGTAGAATAAAATAACAACATGCAATCTCAACTTGTTACTTTTATATAAAGTATATATTAGCCATTTCTATAACAACAAATCTAATAAGCCAAACCCAAAGTTTCATTTTTTTTCCATTTCAAATTTCAAATTCCCCTGCACCACACTGTCATTTGAAAACTAGATGTTCTCAAGCAAAATTTTGACAAAATGTGGCATTTCTAAATGAAATCACAAAATTCCATACACTTTCAATCAGTAAAAATAAATTGTAAAACAAATTATTTTAGGATCCAATCTTGATCAGTCAGCAGAACCAGAGGTTTTTGTCTTCTGAGCTTTTGGATTCCTCTGGTCCTGGTGACGACCAAGATCGGATCCTGCAACACTATTCTGGGTCACGTATATTCCTCCTTATTCATGACTCATTTTAATTTGATTAGGATAGATTTTGACATCATCAGAATTATCCTTTAAGCACTATGTTGCCCAAATCCCTAAAGTATGCCTCTTCATCCATCAGCCATGCTGGTGCTATTACAGCTGTTTTAAAAAAAATCCTCTAAATTGACACTTATTTACTGATGTTTCCATCAGCCCATGACCTCGCAATTCATCATCTTTTAGAATTCCCTTTTAAATAAAATCTGCAGCTTTTCTTAATTTGTATGGAAAAGTAAATTTTCCATATTTGAAAGTCTTTCAATCTCATTCTTTTTTTAAAGTGTTATCAAAAAAATTCAGTTGTTGCTATAAAAAGTATATTATCAGTGGTTTTACTTTAATCACTGCATATACATTCTCAGATGCCATCAATTGTCTTCCCTTGTTGGACTCTCTAAGTCACTGCCTAGTCTACCATTGAGCAAAAGCAGAATAAGAGAACAGAAAGTCATCTTCATTGGCCTTTTAAGGCCATCTGTTCCCAAACTCTAGGGAGATTCCAAACAGCAGCAGCTGGTCAGCCATAGTGCAGGAGGGAGAATTGGACTGGGGGAGGGCTCATCTATTGCCCTACTTTATATTGCTATTTGCATCTTACTATTTTTAGCCATCTTGAGCTTTTCTGTTGAAGAAAATGCGTTATATGCTTTGCAGTAATAATTATTATTGCAAAGTGCTTCATTTATATGTGAGAAGAAAGCAAACATGATCAGCCATGCATTTACATCATTTTTGTCTCTGAGAAAGCAAAACTGATCAGCCGTGCATTTACATCATTTTCGTCTCTGAGCTGCTAATTTTATGGGACAGAAGATCATATGCATCAACATTTCCTATGGCATAGCCTTTTAAAAATGTACAAATTCACTTCCTTGCAATTATTTTTTTTAAATAGCCCTGACTATGGAAGATTCCAGCCTGGCCTCCTACTTCTCCTTCCCGTCTCCTTAATTTATTCCTGGTCAGGGCATTTTTTCCTTTAAAAAAAATATTTTTATTTTCTTTTTAAGAAAGGGAGCATTCAGAAACAAGTTTTCTTAAGTACAGTGTGAAGATTCACCAAGTTGTTGGGAGAAGGAGAAATGTTATGAAAGTTTCTAAGAAAGTAACCATTAGCACAACTTTTTTCCTCCCTAATGGCCACAATTATGCATCATCTGCAATAGAATAGAATAACTTTATCTAGAATAGAATAACTTTATTGTCACTTTAAATGTACAATAATCGCCATACATTAAAATGAAATTTTGTTGCATGCAGCTCTCAAAGGGTCACCACCTACAATATACACTACATAAATATGACAACAAAATTGCATATACCCACATAGCCATATATACGTTCTATGACACAGAGAAACACCAGTAAGAGCACCAGCACCTTTGAAATGGAGACAGCAGGAGTGTCCACAGGATGATGATGTTTTTGTGAGACTGACCAAGTATAAGCCATACGTGCAACATTGTGTGACACCCAGAAAAGGAGTATGCCCTTTGTAAAGACCTTCTTAATTCCTCAGGTGGATATCACTAAGAGACAATTTAAAGATATCCCTCAACTTACAACCACAATTGGGACAAGAATTTCCATTGCTAAGCAAGGCAATTGTTGAGTCATGCTTGATTATACAGTCTTTTTGGTCATGGTTGTTAAGCTAATCACTGCAGTTGTTAAGTGAATCATGCAGTTGTTAAGCAAATCCAGCTTCTCTCGTTGACTCTGCTTATCAGCCACCAGCAGGGAAGGTTGCAAATGGCACTTGCATAGTCCTGGAACATTGCAACTATTGTAAATATATACTGTTTGACAAGCACCCAAATTGTGACTGTGGGTACACTGCAAAAGTTATAAGTGCAAGGACCAGCTGTAGGTCACTTTTTCCAGTGCCACTGTTACTTCAAAAAGTTGTTAAGCGAATGGTTGTTAGTTGAGGAGTACATGTAATTTTTTTCCAGGGGGGTACAAATCTCCGGTTGATCTTTTCCCACATATACTAAGCGATATGCACAAGCAGGAATGGACTGCCAAATAAAAATAGCCTCTCTCACCATTGTCAGAGTCAAATTGTCTTCAAAATGCTAAAGATGCAGCTTCAGTAAAAGGGAGTAGTAATCCAATACTATTCCTCAGAATAGATACTTCCCCAGGCTGCTGCCTTTGGTAACTGTATCCTTGTGAGACTGAGGATGGAGACACCCAACCTTTCCTGCCTTTAGAAGAACATCTCAAGATTTCAGAGCTCTGCCTGAGAACCAACTGCTCAAGGAACATTTTCTCTGTCAGTAATGGAACCCATAAAACTTCACAGCAGGTGTGAACCCAAGTAGTAATCAAGACCCACATTTTGACATGTTATTTATATACAACTAGAAAGAGTTGCAAAAGCAAGTCTGATAGAAGGGGAGTAACTGAATGACCAGTTGACAAGGATGAAAAAGATACTGCATGGGAAAAAGTGCTGTGTGTGTGTGTGTGTGTGTGTGTGTGTGTGTGTGTGTGTGTGTGTGTAGTATTGTGACATAGCTTCCTGATTACGTAGATGGGGAACTGCTACTGTAGGTTTATTGTAAGGCAAAGCCTGATATTTTACAAAATAATGTTAGCACACCTTTCGGTACTAGGATAGCATTTGTGATGATCTTGCAGATAACTTGCTGTCTGATGGTTTTAAAATGTTGTAAATAGTTATGTAATAACAGTTAGATAAGAATTTGCTGAAGTTGGTAACTAGATGATTAGAATAAAAAGCTATTGTTGTTTAGACAATGGAAGTTTGAATTTGTATACTAATAATTAAAACAGTTTTAATGGGAAATAAAAAAAACATAGAGAGAAGTGTAAAGATTGGAAGAATGCTGGACTGGATGCATCTCTTTCTAGGAACAAGCAGCTAGATTGAATGCAGCTTCATTTTAAAATCATCCTCAGTAGACAAGTCATTTCTTGTTCAAATCAGATGAGAATAAATCACAGGCTGATTTTTGTGTAACACTCTTGGAATGCTCCACTCTGCTTTGGTAAATATGTCAAAAAGCAAAAAAATAGACTTTAAAACTCCCTTTTTACTGGACTGAAACAACCAGCTAAATCAAACTGGCCTACTTCAGTTCAAGGAGTGAAAAGGGAATATTCAATTTTATGAACCAAATAACTGAGGAAGCCTGGATTAAGGCCACATGCAACTACTTTGCCTAGGGTTACAGTGTCGTCTTTTTCATGGCTATTTAAATCTGTCAAATTAGCAGCTCTGCAAATTCCAATGCATTATTTCTAAATCTGCAGAACAATGACATCTACCAATCAGTTACAATATACTTATAAAAAAACTAGCAGAAACATTAATCAAAGTTGCATGTAATTGGAGCTCCTTAAAAGTTCTGACCCATTAGAACTAGCAAGCGAACACTGCTGCTTTTTAAAAATCTGTTCATGTTGCTGAGATGAGAGATTAATAATAGTGAACAAGGGAAACTGCTTTTTATCAAATCAGATGTTGCTCACGATAGCCTGTTCAGTCAGACATAGGCGCTTCAGGATCTCAGGCAGAAGGATTCTCCAACCACAGGTGGAAGCTATAACTTTCCCAGAGGTGTCCCCAGAGTGTGGTTAAAAAGTCAAGATGGTGGCTTTGTTGGTACAAATGAAATTCTGCCTTTTTAAATTTGAAATATGCATAGAAAACAAGGGGGACATCAATTACACCATTATGGGTGCCATCTTGAATTTCCTTTACCATGTTCTGGGGACACTCCTGAATGTCCCATTCATAATCTGGCATTGTAACTACAACATAACACAGAAAACCCTTTCTCAAACAGGACTTCTCCCTTTGCTGTTAATATGACTACTTCCCTGCATGGTGTTGAGAACCTGAAGAACCATGGAACAATTTGCCTTCAGCACTTTATGCTGCCTTCTGCTGACCATAATTTTCCTCATACAGCCATTTGCAATATCTAACAGTCACATGATTACATTTTGCAATGTTTTTGCCAAAAATCAGCATTTAGTTCTGGTTTTTAACAAAACTGGTCCATAGCAAATAATGAGTTTGCTTAATGAATCCGGCATTCACTTAACAGCAATTGCAAAATAGGTCATAAAAATGGGTTGGTCATGTGGGTGACACACTTTAACTGATAGTGTTTATACATACATACCTAAAATTCAAGTCGAAAAAATACAGATACCTCTAAGACAGTAGGTCCAGTATCAATAGGGTTTCCACGTAAAAGTGTTCCGTTGACCTGAAAGAACAAAAAGAAACTTCTGTAAAACGAAGAGTAGGTTCTTCGAAGAAGTCGAAAAAATATTTGAACACTTCAACCACGGTGCAAAATATAAAAGCTATTAGGAAGTGTGTCATTCAGCTCTTTGGAGATAAACTGTTTCATAAAACTGGGGCATATACCCCAAAACATTCAATTTTGATTAATCCTCATTTTCCTTGATCTCACTAACATTTTTAGGATGAATGAATCAGACAAACTAATTCTTGTCTGAGATCCTGTAAAAACCAGATGTTTAAATTATACTTGGAAACCTATGGAATCTAATGTAGCACCTGCAATTATATGGCATGGATAGCTCTATCCACAAGGTTGTTGCCATACAGTATTGTTTGGTTGAAAGCAGGAAGCTTCAGACGCCTGTTTTGATGGATTATGTTCCATTAAGAGGAGCCCATCCACAAGAGCACCACAGTATATAAAAAAATGCTTATTCTGCTTCCTTTGCGTCTGTTGAGTCCAAAGAAGCTGTTTAAGAATGGAAGAAAAGTTTCTGCTGTTTTGTTACTAAAACTCCTTTTGGCATTTCATCAGCATATTAGCACTGAAAAACAAAGGACCCTATTCGTAACATGGACATTACCTGCCTTTTTTCTTTTTTTGAAAAACAGCAGAATCCTTTATGTGGTGGGATGAAAGATACCATGTACTTGATAAAAGAAGAAAGGTTATTGTTCAAACAACCCTAAAAAAAACTGGGGTAGCATCGACTGCTTTATTAGCAATATAGAGCAAATGGTATCTGCAGGCAAGACCAGATGGCATTGTTCCCTGGGGTGTGGGGAAGATGACTCTGCAATTGCATCAAGGGAGTGCACTGTGGCATAAAGCCCAAACCACAGTAATGGAGGCAGATGGTATGCCAATGGGATACCTGTATCCCCTCTGCTAACAGTCTTCTTTTTTTAAAAAAAATCTTACACTCCATACCTAAAGAATTAACCTATTTTTAGACAAGGCCTTGTTTATTCATTCTAATCTTCATTGGTCTTTTCCACTTTAGTTTATTCCTTGGACATACATACATACATACATACATACATACATACATACATACAGAGGGGGGAGGAGAGAGCGAAGAAGGAGGAGGAGGAGGAGGAGAGAGAGAGACAGAGAGAGAGAGAGATGGACCACTCACTGTGGTAGCACAGAAGCAGAGATCACATTTCACAGTGTGATGCATGTGTTCATCGAAGTGATGAGTGAGGAGAGATATTTCTTCCTCACCCAATTTAGAAGATGGCCTTCTGGTGCCTTTCAAGAAATGTTGTATTTAAATAATGCTTTAATGCATTCAGAATATTACACATGGATTATTATCAATTATTCTTACAGTAGATATTTTCTCCACCTTACAAACTGATGGAAAAAGCAAGTGTCTTAGTAGCCTACACAGTATTAGGCAGCAAAGTTCTGGTTCCAATTAGAAATTGTATAGAAAGATCATGGTGTATTTCAGTACAAGTAAAATGGTGCAATCTGCCAAAGCGGACTTGGCTGCAGCACAGATTTACACCATTAAAGTCAATGTGCATATCATTCTCTAACTAAGCATTCATAAAAAAAATAGTTATGTCCACACTGTGTATATTTACATGGCAACTAAGTACAAAATGCATATTAATGAACTGTTTTTAATTTTTGAAAAGTATATATTAAGGAAACCTTTTAAAAACTGGCTGGAAAAATATATGTAAATAAATAAAATAATAAAATGTAAAATCAGCAAATAATAATAATATGGTATCACAAAACCATATTTTCAGGCCTTCTTGATGTGTGTTTCAATAATTTTTATGAACATCCAGAAAATTCCTGAAATAATATTGCCTTCAGAATCAAATTACAAGCCTTACAAATACAGCATGACAAGATAAAAAAATCCTATCCTACCAGATTTCTATTTTCTTTTCTCCATCAAGCTGTCATCTTGGTCATTGAGGATGCTTAATATCACATACAATTCTGATTTCTTCCTTTTGAGCTCCCCCTATTACACTATACCTTACAAAATATATTTTGAACATGTCAATATCTTAAATTTGTATGATTTTCACAATCAGCACAGACAGGATAACAGAATACATCAGTTACACTTTTCATGGATGACACATGCAGTAGTGGAAATCCTTCTTCATAGCTATGGTTCAATGTTTTATTATTTAATGGTTAAATCATTTTAAGAACAATAATAATACAGCTCTTCGAAATAAATTGCCACCTCTACAATGTACGTTTCCCATACATTATTGCATAGGTATGTTTCACTAGAAACTTCATTGGTCATCCTCATTGTAGAAATGCCCCGAGGAATGTAAAATAGTGCTTAGAACTAAATTTTTGGGGTCATATACAAATCATCATAATTCTTGCTGCTGCAGAAAATTAGCAATGATTGGGAGAGTAGCTTAGCAGCAGCATTAAACAATGCTATTGTGTTAACCACACTTATCTTCACCTGATACTCATAATAACAGGGGGAAAATGGGAACAAGATTGAGATTATTGTGAATTTTCTGAGCATCTACTAAATTTCAGATACAAAAAGTAATTCAGAGAAATGAAAGGAAACCTTGTTTTCTATCTAAACTGTTTTTATAACATACTTTATAATTTCTAATTATTTGAAATCAGACAGTTGGGATATGTTGGAAATTCTCCAAATATATTCCTTGAAAAGATCATCATCATAATGAACCTACAGATACTCTAATAAATTAGTTCAGCACAGTCTTCATATTTAATCTTACAGTTGTATAGATTTTGAGGACTTTTATACCTCAAATCTAAGCTCAAGGTGTTCAAAAAATACAAGTGACCCTCAATACATTTCTGATAATTTTTCATCCACCTGTGGTTATTGGAATCAAAGTAAAATGAGTTACTGTTTTCCTGTAAAATAAATATTTTTACAGAATTAAATAAAGGCCATAGAGTGAAAGGAATGACCTAATAAGAATTACATATATTTCAACAAAGAAGAATTAAAGAAAAAGTAGCTATCATTGGGCTTCTAAATGAAGTTATTATTATTTTCTTTCTCCAAAAGAATGATGATTCCAATTCATTTGCTGGAATGGGTAGTAAGAATTAAACGTTCTAGTTTTGGAAGCCTATATGCTAGAAAGAAGGTGAGGCTTCATATACAGTACTCTAATTTTAAAAAAGATAGAAATTAAGTCCTTTTAGGAAACAATGAAGCAGTGATGTGCAAAACATTCTGTGCAAGAATCAGACAGTATTGTGTTGTCTTTACCCAGAATGAGGCACGAATGCTTCAACCTTAGATAAACACAGAGCACATATTAGTTTCATGCATGGATTAGAACACACATACTCTTGCAAAGGTATCACAAAGTTGAAACAACAAGGAAATGAAAAGGAAGAAACAAGAAGAAGAAAAGGAATCGTACCAAATCCAAGATTAATTTGATTATTCACAAACTGAACAAAACATAGACAATAGGGAGGGAATACAGGTAGACTTTGACTTACAACCACAGCTGAGCCCAAAATTTTCATTGCTAAGCGAAGACAGCTGTTAAGTGAGTTTTGCCCCATTTTACCATACTGCCCTACATTGCAGTTATTAAGTGAATCACTGCAGTAGTTAAATTAGTAAAACTGTTGTTAAGTGAATCTGGCTTCCCCATTCACTTTGCTTGTCAGAAGTTTGCAAAAGGTGATCACATGACCCCGAGACACTGCAAAAGTCATTAATACATGCCAAATGCCAAGCAGCCAAAGTTTGATCATATGACCATGAGGATGCTGCAAGGTCATAACTGTGAAGAACACTCATAACTCACTATTCTCAGTGCTGTTGTAATTTTGGTCACTAAATGAATGGTGGTAAGTCGAAGACTACCTGTAAACTTAAAGGATATTCTAATTAACCAAATTTGGAAGACCATGCTTTTAATTTTGGAAGAAATATTGTTTTTGTCAACCACAGACCATGTGTAAGAGTATATAAATATAGAGTGCATAATAATTCTCTCACTTTTACAAATGCTGTTTAATTTTATTTTATTTTTGGCAAAATGTATTTTGCATTTGAAGCATTATTTACATGTTACTGATAAAAAACAAAAAAAAATTTCCATTTCAAACTTTTTAAAGTCTTTTACTGATTGGTTCTGTAAAACAAAGAATATATTCCTAAAAAGTTTGTACAACTTGCAGCATGTAATTTACTTTATGATTAGATTGAATACTAAACTACCAATTGTTTTGGCTGTGTATGAAAGAATTAAAATTGCCAACACACAGTTATGAAGGCAAGACTGACAGAAAGAAAGAAAGATAGACAAGGAGTTCAGTGAATATTCAGCATGGAACAGAAATAGCCAAAAAAGCCAACGCAATCCAAAATTGCATTAACAGAGAGATTCAATCAAGATCACGTGAGGTACTAATACCACTCTATAAAGCCTTAGTAAGACCACCTAGAATACTGCATCCAGTTTTCGTCACCATACTATTAAAAAGATGTTGAGACTCTAGAAAGAGTGCAGAGAAGAGCAACAAAGATGATTAGTGGACTGGAGGCTACAACATATGAAGAATGGTTACAGGAACTGGACATGGCTAGTCTAGTGAAGAAAAGGACCAGGGGAGACATGATAGTAGTGTTCAATATTTGAGGAGGGGATCAACCTATTTTCCAAAGCATCTGAAGGCCAGACAAGGAACAATGGATGGAAACTGATCAAGGACAGATTCAACCTAGAATGGTGGTGGCGAACCTATGGCACAGGTGCCAGAGGCGGCACTCAGAGCCCTCTCTGTGGGCACGTGCACTGTTGCCCTAGTCCTAGCCTTCAGCTGGGTTTTATAAAACCTTTTCGCTTTAGGCCTCCGCCGCCGTGTGCAAAAAAAAAAAAAAGGTTCAATCAATCAGTCAATTTCAACTTCTCGTGGGGAAAAAAAAGATCTTGCAAAGTTGGAATTGATTGAACTTTTTAGTCCCACCCAGTCTGCCGTTACCACCGCAGCCATGCCCACCCAATGGGCCACACCTACGGTTGACCGGTGTGGGTCGGTTACCCCGTGTAGGTGGGTCGTGGGCTGCTACGTATTCACCCAAAACCCTTGCAGTTTGGGCACTTGGTCTCTAAAAGGTTCACCATCACTGACCTAGAACAATCAACCAATGGAACAGTTTGCCTTCAGATAATGTGGGTGTTTTATCACTGGAAGCTTTCAAGAAGAGACTGGACAATCATCTGTGAGACATGGTACAGGATCTCCTGCTTAAGCAGGGTGTTGGATTAGATCCCTTCCAACTCTGCTATTCTATTCCTATTCTGTTCTGTTCTATTTAACTAGGAAAATCAGAAGGGCTTTTAGAAAGTAGTAAAGCAGAATAAACAAACAAAAATATCTCAATGGCTATACAGTTTAAAAAGTCCTACAGACAACAGAATAACAGTGTTGGAAGGGACCTTGAAGGTCTTCTAGTCCAAAGAAGGCTGGCTTAGGAGGCTGGCTGTTCAAGACACGAGGACCAGCTATAGCCCATGTATGTTTTTCTTCTAGTATGTCATTGAACTTTTTTTTCATTTTAACAATCCTGTAATCCTTTGCACTGGGGAGGAGTCAGGGTGACTGAATGGAGCTGAGTGTTTACTGACCGGATGCCGTTCCTGACACCTACGGGGAGTTTGCAGCAGACACTTATTGTGCCCAAAGAAAGAAATATCTGCTGCTACCTAGGATCAAATCTACAACCTCTTGATTGTGAGGCAAGAGCTCCACCTCTAGGCTACTGCACCGCTCGTCTTATTGAATATTATAGCCCTTTAATTCTGAAGAGATATTCATAAAATTACAAGAAGCATATTGTTTACAACAAAGATGTAAAGAGTTGCTGAACGAAATCAATACAATTGCAGAAAACCAAACAACCTAATATTGTGCTTATTCAGCTACTAGATAATTTGACTGAGGCATTCTCCAAGGATAGCATAGGAGCATACTTAAAGCAAACTTAGATGTGGTTAAGGCACCAGGCTATAAACCAGGAAATGGAGTTCTATTTCTGCCTTAGGCTTGAAAGCCAGCTAGATATCTTTGGGTCAATCCTTCTCTCTCAGAACAATTTAACTGAGAGGATTGTTGTTGTGAGGAAAATAGGTATGTTCATTGTCTTAAGTTATAAAAATAATAAATGAATTAAATAAATAAATTAAACAGTAATTAAATAAAAATGAGTAAAAAAATAAAAAATGAAGTGTGAACAGCACATACCTTTACAGAAAGAGAAGGCAATAATAAGCTTAACAACTTGCAAAAGAGCAAAAACTACTTTCAATCCATACATTTTACAATATAGTTGGCTTGGTGGATACAGCATTCAAAACGCTAGAGGCTAAAATGGAGAATAATAGTGTTAAAATTAAGAAGATTCTGGAAGAGGGCCTGGTAGACCAGAATTTAGAATGAACCACACCAGAATCTTTTTTTTTTCAGATTCCCCTTGCAATGTATGGATTTGAAACAGATCATAATGTTTCAACATAAAAGGAATAATATTTTTTTATTTTGTATTTAAATCATTTGATTTTTTTCTAGGCTACACAAGCATGCATTTCAGTAAATTGTTATATTTCTTGTTGATATATTCAGAGGTTATACTAATTTGTGATTTCATTGAAAATTTAATTTCCAAAATTTTCTGCACTGTGCTATGTATATCTTTCCAGTAGTTTGGGGGGATTTGCATGTCCACCACATGAGGTAAAATGTTCCTTCTATTTCACTGCATTTCCAGCAGGAATATATTCTTATTCTATGTATAATGCAAAGAATTTCTAGTATCAAAGATTTGCTATTTGTTCAAAGTATATGCCTAACAGATCAGATAAAAAATGGGACTCTGGATCAAGCTACATCTTAAGTGAAACAGTTGGGTGTCTACTTTCATTGATATACTATATATAAATCCAGTTGAAATTTTTAATTCTATCATAAAAGAAGCAGAAAAATAATTAAGAAGAAATTTTTTGATTGTTAGAACAATTCATCAGTGGAACAACTTGCCTCCAGAAGTTGTGAATGCTCCAACACTGGAAGTTTTTAAGAAGAGATTGGACAACCATTTGTCTGAAATGGAATAGGGTTTCCTGCCTAAGCAGGCGGTTGGACTAGAAGACCTCCAAGGTCCCTTCCAACTCTGTTTCTATTCTGTTCTGTTCTGTTCTATTTATAGTCACTTTTACTTTGCAGAAAGGGAGTTATTGAAGGCATATCAGAACAAAATCTCTTACTGCTGGGTTCCTGGACAAGGGAGAGGTACCCCATGGGAAAGAAAAGAGCAAAGTGTACCCACTATATGTTACAACAGTTACACAATTATAACAACTTCCATAGTTGTTATAATTGTCTGTCTGGCTTCAATGCCTGGGAGGATCCTAGAAGGGATGGTCAGGGGACGGATCTGCGAACTAGAAGCAAACAAAGTTGTGACTAGTGGCCAGCACGGGTTTGTTGGGAACAGATCATGCCAGGCCAATCTTATTTCACTTTTTGATAGGTTGACTGAATTGGTGGACCAGCAAAATGCTGTGGACATAGTATGCTTGGATTTCGGTGGGGCATTTGATGAAGTGGACTACAACCTGCTGCTTGGTAGGCTGGAAGAGGGTGGGTTGGACAACATCACCACCAGATGGATCCATGGCTGGCTGACAGGCCATACTCAGTGAGTGAACCTCAGTGGTATTGCATCTGCTTGGAGGGTGGTGGGCAGTGGGGTGCCACAGGGCTCCATCTTGGGCCCAGTGCTCTTTAATATCTTCCTGGATGACTTGGATGGGGAAGTGGAGGGGGAGCTCATCAGATTTACAGATGGCACTAAACTGGCAGGAATGGCCAATGTCCCAGAGGACAAGCTCAGGATCCAGGAAGATCTTGACAGGCTTGGATGGGGGCCCTATCCAATTGGATGAATTTTGATGTGGAAAAATGTAAGGTTTTGCATTTGGTCAGGAAAGATCAAAGCTATAAGCGCACATTGGGTGAGACCTGGCTCAAGGGCAATGGCTGTGGGGGGGACTTGGAATCCTAGTGGACGATCACTTGACTATGAGCCAGCGGTGTGTGGCAGCAGCCAAGAGAGCTGATACAATCCTCGGTTTTATAAACAGAAGCATAGAATCAAGATCAAGCAAAGTATTGGTACTGCTTTATAAAACCCTGGTAGGACCACATCTGGAATACTGCAACCAACTTTCGTCACCATACTACAAAAAAGATCTTGAGACTTTGGAAAAAGTTCAGAGAAGAGCAACTAAAACGATCAAAGGCCTGGAGATTAAAACATATGAAGAATGGCTGCAGGACTTGGGTTTGGCTTGTCTAAAGAAAAGAAGAAACAGGGTTGACATGATAGCAGTGTTCCATTATTTGATGGGCTGCCACAAAGAAGAGGAGGTCAAACTATTCTCCAAGGCACCAGAGGACAGGACAAGAATCAATGGTTGGAAACTGACCAGGGAGAGAAGCAATCTGGAATTGAGGAAAAACTTCCCAACAGTGAGGACAATTGACCAGTGGAACAGCTTGCTTTCAGAAATCATGGGTGCTCCATCACTGGAAGTTTTTAAGAAGAGACTGGACAGTCAGTTGTCTGAAATAATGTAGATTCTCCTGCTTGAGCAGGGGGCTGGACTAGAAGACTTCCAAGATCGTATTCTATTCTATTCTATTCTATTCAATTCTATTCTATTAACACAGGCTTTTAAAATAGCTAGTACATATAATGGAATCTATCACTACTTGCCAGAAAGAAAATGTGGAAAACAGGGGAATAGAATAATATATGAGGGTAGGGAGAGAGAGAGAGAGAATCAATACATTACGTACACTATGTATGATTTCCAAAATCTGGTTAAACAGAGATATCAGATGTTTATATATTAAGTGTGTAATATTATTAAATGGTAATTGCCCTTCCATAAAGTGTTTTTAACCAGCCATGAAATAAAAGGGACCATGAAATTTAAACTGCAGTATTAAATGAAGCAACACACTTTTATTCAATAATCCAAAATTCCTTCTGAAACTATTTGAGAGTATAAGGACTGGATAGAGACTTTACAAGGTTAAACATACCATATAACCCAAGAAAGAAATTCAGGCCACAATAGAGAACAGCACAATTCAATGTTATTGATTTTATGTAGAATGAATTGACTGACAAGGCTGCACTAGAATGGATTCGTCCCTAAGGATATTGTACAATTTAATTGCCCAAAAGTTTCCCACTAGGCACAATCTAAATTGTCCACAATTTAGAAGCCAAATAGGGAATACAAAATTTATTGCAATGACATAAATTACCATCTCATTGCAATAAAAAAAGGAAGTGTGGTTATGGAAGCAAAACTTAATGTTTTCTGGCAGTTTTGATGATGGAACAAGATTATCCTGAAGTCAGTTGATCAAAGAATCCTCCTTAAAATCTTGCAATTTGAGGGAATTGTGACTGTTCATTAAACCTTCCTTTTGCTTATCCCAGGTTTTATATTATTTTCAGCAATGTCAGTATTCAAAAACTCAAGCCACTTCCTTTGCAATCTTATAAAACTGAGATTATTTAAAACAGTGTGATCTCGGCCGCAAGCAGTACAGTAAATTTGCTGGAACAATGTATGAACCTAATCAAAGTTATTGGTATGTCAGCCACAATCTTAGCTATGATTATTATACATAGGCTCTAGAAACAGGAATAATCAGTTCAATAAATTCAATAAAATTATATTGTAAAAAAAAGAATCACACAAAAGTGTATATATTTTCTGAATTTTATTATATGGGCAGAAATTATGCCCACATAAATTCAGATATATTCAATTGCTTATTGCATTAACATGTTATCATCACCCAGCGAGCAAATTTATCAGGATATTTGCAAATTCAACAACGTAGTGCAGAAATCATTGGCAGAAGATTCCCCTTAAAAAGCAGTTCAGCTAGTCACAGAATGCTTCCTATTGTACTTCAACCTAGCAGCAATTATTTGCATTTTATGTTTGTTAATCAGATGTAAATCTAAAAATCAATTTAAAGCAGCTTTTTGTTCTAAAAGATCAAACAACTGATCCTTTTGTCTCACTGTGACCACAGCCTCAAAGCTATTGATCTATTTGTAGATTTTTTTTCCTAATCCAATAGTTATCTTTGAGAATCTTAAAATAATGTTATAGACATATATATGGATGATGTAGCAATATGTTCAAGCCATTGTGTAACTAAATATGCACGATCTTTGGCCTTCCATAATCCTTGGAAGATACCCCAGAGATCTCAAAAAATGTAATCTAATAATAACTTTTAATATGACAGAAGGGGAAAGTTATTAAATTAATCACTGCAGAGTAATCATAGCAACCTCATTTGCCCCCCAGCATGACATTCAAAAGTCAGTGTCATCCCCAGACCAGAAAAAGTTGTATATCTTTGGTCCAAACTGTATTATGTCAATATGTTCTTTTAATATATAGACTTACATTCATACCTACAGTACACTATTTTCCTTTTGAGATAAATAATATTATATAAAAAGATAAAGGAGTTGTAAAAGAAATTAAAATAAAGTAAGAAAAAGAGGATATAGCTTCTTTAGATTATTCCATACCTTTCTGTTTTTGCAAATTATCCTTGCTTCCATTATAACTGCCATTGTACCTTCTTTTTGCCATTGTACCTTATTTTGACAAATCATTTCATACAATATACACATATTACTCACTACCCATCTATCAGCATCATTTCATTTCAAGAGGAAATTAAGAATTAATTATAATAGGACAGTGTATTTAAAAAAATACTTGGTGAAGTCGTCTTAAAAAAATTACAGAAGTATTTTCAAATTAATCCACAGTAAAAAGATTTCAGCCTTTGGCATGCATATATAGTACATTCAAATATCTCAGATATGCTACATGAGTCCAGAAATAAGGCAGTGACTGCAGATAAAATTGGTGTGTGTGTGTCTGTGTGTGTGGTGTGTGTGTGTGTGTGTGTGTTGATCTTTGTTGACCAGCATATTATGAAGGAATATGAAGAGCAGACCTACACTTCAGACAATCAATACTAAAGGAAATCATTATGGCTCCTTGGCAAACATTTCTTGCCAGAAATAATTCTATCCTAAGGTCAAAATATGTGATACATGATGAAATGATCCAAACCAAGATCCTTTGTTACATCTTTTTCCCCCTCTAAAATACCAAATTAGAATTGGATAGTAATCCAATGCAGGAGACCACTATTTGTACATCTACTATTGCAATTCTCTGTATCTCAGGTTTCTATGACATTAAGGTTTTGCAACCTTTAAGGAGAGCACAGTATATTACTCTCAGCTAAACCACTGGACACAAATACTTCCATTTTTTATATATGTTTAAGGATCTGAATTTACCATGGTAACTGTGGCTGATAATTTGTTATAATATATTTGTAATAATACATTTGTAATAATACATTTATAATAACATTTATAACATTATGGAAGCACAAGCAATAGAACACAGTCAAACTAGAGTCTTGGACTTCAAGAGAGCTAATTTCAATAAACTTAGAGAGGGTTTGGGAAGGATTCCATGGATGAGAATCCTCCAGGGGAAAACAATTCAAGAAGCTTGGGAAATTTTGAAAAATGAGATAATAAAAGCCCAGTCTAGCACAATACTAACAAAGAGGAAAAATATCAGCTCTCAAAAGAAACCAGCATGGCTGCATAAAGAACTCTCTGATAAATTGAAAGATAAAAAGGACAAGTATAGAAAGTGGAAAGAGGGACACATAACTAAATCAGAATATCAGCAAATAGCCCGAGCCTGCAAAGATGAAGTGAGGAAAGCTAAGGCTCAAAATGAACTAAGGCTTGCAACCAAAGTCAAAAACAATAAAAAAGCTTCTTCCAACATGTAAAAAAAAAGAAAAAAGTGAAGGAAACGATCGGTCCATTAGTGAGTGAAAGTGGCAAGAAGG
The DNA here is from genome assembly GCF_001527695.2 of Protobothrops mucrosquamatus. Lineage (NCBI taxonomy): Eukaryota > Metazoa > Chordata > Lepidosauria > Squamata > Viperidae > Protobothrops > Protobothrops mucrosquamatus. The sequence continues at coordinate 681,430 of NW_015386746.1, forward strand.
TGACAAGCAACAGGGAGAAAGCAAAACTATTTAACTCATTTTTCGCATCTGTCTTTACACAAAGGGAAAAAACAGACCAACCTATCAAAAATAGTGCCATAAAAAACAGAATGGAAAGACAAGTTAAGATAGGCAAGAAAATGGTAAGTGAGCACGTGTCCAGCCTAGACAAGTTCAAATCGCCAGGACCAGATGGATTACACCCCAAGGTTCTCAAGGAACTGGCAAATGTTATCTCAGAACCACTGAACTATATTTTTCTTTTTCTTTTTTCCAAGTTTTTTTATTAATTTTACAATATTACATTTACATATTTGAAAAGTAGTGTGGCAGCTGAGCACAGTAATTCCATTACATTTGAATATCATCAGTACAAATCTCAAAGTATTACAACAACTAAGTCCCTCTCTTTCCCCCATAATATCTACTGTCATATTCAAACCAATACAGTTCTTATTCTATCAATCAAACAAAAAGTACCTTTCTAATATTCATCAATAGTCTTCAGTCTATGTATATCTTAATTAATTTGACATTCCACCTTTTAGACAATAACCTAGTAAGTTTTTCTTAACTTTAATTTCTCATTGATATTTAAGTTTAATGTTTAATCTTTATCATTCCCAGATTTTAAATGATCCCAATTTCTAAGTCTTATATCTCACATTTGGGGCTAATAATTTTTTTTTCTTTTCTTCCTTCTGCTTCCTTCCTTTCTTCCTTTCCAGAAAGAGAAAAAAAATTAAAAAATAAAAATAAACCACCAACATTTGTACCACAAACCCATATATAAATTTAATTATTAGTATTTATACTTCTATGGTTTCCATGGTTTTCCCAGTTGCAATGTATGGATGTGAAAGTTGGACCATAAGAAAGGCTGAGCGACAAAGAATTGAGGCCTTTGAACTATGGTGCTGGAGAAGACTCCTGCGAGTCCCATGGACTGCAAGGCGTTCAAACCAGTCAGTCCTAGAAGAGATCAACCCCGACTGCTCTTTAGAAGGCCAGATCCTGAAGTTGAAACTCAAATACTTTGGCCACCTAATGAGAAGGAAGGACTCACTGGAGAAGGGTCTAATGCTGGGAAAGATTGAGGGCAATAGAAGAAGGGGACGACAGAGAATGAGGTGGCTGGATGGAGTCACTGAAGCAGTAGGCGTGAACTTAAATGGACTCCAGAAGATGGTAGAGGACAGGAAGACCTGGAGGAACATTGTCCATGGGGTCGCGATGGGTCGGACACGACTTCGCAATTAACAACAACAATACTTCTAAGTTTTACTTAACCTTTGTCTCAACTCATAATAATATCTTAAATTCAAATCTTAGTTATTTGTAAACATTCAAACTTTTAGCCAATCAATGACCTGATGGTTAATTTTCCCTTGATATTTTAATTTAACATTTAATATTTATTTTTTTCCAGATTTTCAATTAAACACAATTCCTTTATCACAATTCCTCATACATTCTAATATTTAAAATACACACCTTGTATATAAATTCTACCATTTATCTTACCAATCTAATAAGACAGTATAATATTCTTATTTCAATATATTTCTAGATTTTATATGACCAAAATTTTCTTTATCGCAAATCGTTACAATATCTTGTGTTCAGAATACATATTCTATCCATTTAGATATATTCTATTTTAGATCTCATGTATAGATCAAAACCCCAATCTTTTTCAACCTTATTCTAGCTTTTTTTCTCTGCCAGGTTATTTTTCGTATCTTTGCCTTTAAATCATCAAAAAAATCTCCTTGTATTGTTGTGGCTTTTGTTTGATGTTGATAAGAGCGTCCAGTTGATGTTTTCTTAAGAGGATTTGGTTGATTTAGCCGGTCGTCTCTTTGTTTTTCCAGTTCGATGCAGTTGTCCTGAAGTATTTATCTTCTCTTTCATCTGTTTTTCTTTTTTTATCTTCAAATTCCTTCTGGTTTATAAGAAAAGTCCTTTCCTTGTTCTCTATTATCAGTTTCTTTTTTTTGTTTTCCATTGTCTGTATTTGATTTGTTGAGTATCTAAGTCTTCCGTCATAGCATTTGGTTGTTTCACTTTCTCTACAGAATTCTGTATAGATAATTCTTTGGTTGAAGTCATAGTTTGAATTTGCATATCCAGACTTATACGTAATGTTTGGATCATCGCTTTTGACATACAAAGAATTTTTTCCTGTACTTCCTCTGTACAAGAAATCCATTCCTGTTCTTCTTCCAGTATAGTATATTAAACTCAAAAAAATGAAATTTACAATCAGAAAGTCCACCAAATGAGGATCTAAGCTGAATTTTTTGCAGATGGTGTTTCAAGGTTGCTTTATATCTTATCTATTTTCAAAGCTGTCAACAAGTCTCTTGAAGACTAGCAGGTTACGTCTCAGAGTTAGTTGAATCTTTTTAGTTTCCCCCCCCCCTATTTTAAGGGGAAAAAACCCTAAATCTTTAATGGTAATTAGAGTGAAAATCAGAACAAAAAATAGAGAGAGTAGAAAATTACAAATCTTATAATCCACCAATTTTAGGAAATAGAATTCCAATTAGGATCCCAGTTTAAACTCCTAAGTGGTTAATTGCCACTGTTTCTGGAGGGAGGGCTAGAATCCCCCTTCCCTCACCACAGGGGGGAAAGTACTTTAGCAGCTTATGCAGGTAATTAAGTAATTAGGATGTAAGAGAGGCAAACCTCACCCAGTCCTGTCCACGCTGCTTTGAAGTTGCCAGATGGTAATGTGACTTCGGCTGTTAGCAGCCTAGGGACAAGCCATATTTCTATGGCCAGTCCTTTCGTCCGCCAGTTTGGAGGGATCGCCTGCTCTGACGGGAGAGTTGCTGCTCTTCCGGGGTCCAGCGAAAGCCCCTCCTTGCTGGTCACCTCTTCGGGGTGACTTTCAGCCCTTTTCAGGGGCCCCCAGCGATGCGAAACTGAACGGGGGAGAGAGAGCAAGTCTCCCAGCCATCCATGGTGGCTGCGTGACGAACCGGAAGTCTGAACTATATTTTTCAAAGATCCTGGAGCACTGGGGAACTACCAGAGGACTGGAAAAGAGCTGATGTAGTTCCCATCTTCAAAAAAGGAAAAAAAAATGGATCCAGGAAATTACAGACCTATCAGTCTGACCTCAATACCTGGGAAGATTCTGGAAAAGATAATCAAACAACGAATCAGCAAACACCTGCAGGCAAACAAAGTCATTACTAAAAGCCAACACGGGTTTGTCAAAAACAGATCATGCCAGGCAAATCTTATTGCATTCTTTGACCAAGTGACAAAATTAGTGGACCAGAGGAATGCTGTGGATATAATTTACTTGGACTTTAGTAAGGCATTTGACAAAGTAGATCACAACCTACTACTTGATAAGATAGAAAAATGCGGGTTAGACAGCATCACCACCAGATGGATCCGTAACTGGCTGACCGGCCGTACTCAGCGTGTGGTCCTCAATGGCACATCTACATGGAGGGAAGTGTGTAGTAGGGTGCCCCAGGGCTCTGTTCTGGGCCCAGTGCTCTTCAACATCTTCATCAACGATTTGGACGAGGGGATAGATGGGGAACTCATCAAATTTGCAGATGACACCAAGCTGGCAGGAATAGCCAACACTCCAGAAGACAGGCTTAGGATACAGGAGGATCTGGGCAGACTTGAACATTGGGCGCTATCTAACAAAATAAAATTCAATGGTGAAAAAAGTAAGGTTCTACATTTAGGCAAGAAAAACCAAATGTACAGGTATAGTATAGGGGGTACCTTGAGCAATAGTAGTAACTGTGAGAGGGATTTCGGAGTCCTAGCGGACAATCATTTAAATATGAGCCAGCAGTGTGCTGCAGCTGCCAAGAAAGCCAACACAGTGCTAGGCTGCATTAACAGAGGGATAGAATCAAGATCACGCGAAGTATTAATACCATTCTACAATGCCTTGGTAAGGCCACACTTGGAATACTGCATCCAGTTTTGGTCATCACGATGTAAAAAAGATGTTGACTCTAGA
>NW_015386747.1:0-3828 GCF_001527695.2 Protobothrops mucrosquamatus
AGCTCTAAAACAGGTTTAGGATTTTTAGAAATTTAAATTAGAAATGGATTATCTTAAATGTATTAGGTTAATTGAGGGAAATAGAGAGGGAATATTTAATGTATTGATTTGAGTTATTCATATATGGTTTTATTTCTGGATGTTTGATTACCCCAGCACCATGGTGTGTCTTAAGCACTTTGTTCTAAGAATCAAAAAAACCATAAAATTTGTTTTTAAAAAAATGCCAACGCCTACCTGGACCCCACCGCAGTGGTTGATGTCATAGTGGCAAATCTGGAGGGGGAGGCATTAGAGTGGCTGAATAACTTGCACAACGAACAAGCGCCGGAGCTATGGGACTACAACCTATTTGTCCAAGGACTAACAGCCCAGTTTGAGGACGAATCCATAGTTCTGCAGGCAGAAAAAGACATTCATGAAGTGAAACAGGCAGGCAGTCCAGCGAAAGAATATGTGCATGAATTCTGGAGGGTCGCAAGTCATATTGAGCGGTGGCCAGAACCAATCTGTTCCAAGCATGCATCTATCATGGGATTCCTGATCAACTGCAGGAATGGTACCAGGTGGCAGTAAAGATGGATATCAACCTGATCCGCTGTAAGAAGCCAACAACTCCTGCACCGAAACCGAGGCCAGAACCAGCAAGACGACTACCACCTCGACGACCCCCAGCAGCAGGTTCAGTGGAACCTCCCAGACCGTCTTCAGTCCCACCGATCAAATGTTTTAGATGTGGCCAGCTGGGTATCGGGCAGTGGCTTGTCCTGTCCTGTTCCTGCAACAGAGAGGCGGCTCAGCCCCACCAGAGAAAAGAAAAGCAACCCAGCCATTGGCCAAGGAGGAGTCAAATTGGATCATGCAGGAACCGGTTGCCCAGGTCACCTCGCCCACTCAAGAGAGAATCGAAACCCAAGCTCATTCAGGCACCGTGCTGGCTCTCTATGACAGCGATGATGAGGGAGAGAATGACCCGATGGTGAGTCGACCTATTCCACCTTTTTCCCTTTTGGCCAAACTCATAGTTCCTAAGACAGGAAATCAAATGGAGTTACGGGTACTGGTAGACTCGGCGTGCTCACGATGCATTATCAGCTTGTCAATTGCTCTCAAATTAGGCATTCAGGCGAGATTGCTCTCCAAACCCATGAAGTTTGAACAGGCAGATGGGTCTTTAATGGGAGGAACCCTAGTCATTCACCTAACTGAGCCGGCTAGAAATAGGTGAACATTGGGAGCTCATCCGTTTTATGGTGGCTCCAAAAATGACTGAAGCAATGATTCTAGGCCTAGCTTGGCTACACAAGTGGAAACCCTTTATCTGGTGGGAAAAGGGGATGAGGACCCTAAAATTGCCCACAGGGCCATCTCCTCCCAGTTCCTCCTTTGATGTTAGCAGTGAGACGGAGCCTCCAGCCAACACAATAAAAATAGCCACCATCCCCCTGCCTGGAGAACCACTCATCCCCAGCGAATATCGAGACTTGGCAGAAGTGTTTAGTGAAAAGGAATGCAATGTCCTGCCACCCCACAGACTGAATGACTGCACCATTGAGATTTTACCAGGAGCCAAGTTACCAAAGCCAAAAATGTATGCAATGACCCCCTCAAGGTGGAGGAGTTGTGGCAATACACTGACAAGAATTTGACCAGAGGATTCACCGAGCTGGCAAAATCCCAAGTAGCAGCCCCAGCACTATTCAAAGAAAAGAAAAATGGGTCGCTTCGCCTCTGCGTTGATTACAGGGGCTCAACTGTGTGAGCTTGAAAATATGTACCCCCTCCCTCTACTGAAGGATTTGTTAACCCATCTGGTGAAGGGGTGAATTTTTACTAAATTAGATCTGAGAGAGGCATATTACCGCATGAGAATAAGAGAAGGTGATGAATGGAAAATTGCTTTTAACAGCCCTTTAGGCAGCTATCAGTTTAAAGTTATGCCATTTGGATTACAAGGAGCTCCTGCTGTGTTCATGCAGCTGATTAACCAGGTACTACACGATTATTTGTACAAAGGTGTTTTGGTGTATCTTGATGACAGACCATGTCTGTTTAGTGTGAGAGGTGTTGAAAAAAATGCTAAGCGCTAAACTCTACGTCAAACTGTCAAAGTGCAAATTTCATCAGACACGTTTGGATTATTTGGGCTATAGGATTTCCAATGAGGGCATTGAGATGGATCCAACCAAAGTGAAGGCTCTTATTGAATGGCAGCCTCCAAAAACTCGAAAACAGCTGCAAAGCTTCCTGGGGTTTGCCAATTTCTATTGTCAATTCATCCCATCATTTGCTGAGATTGCTTTACCCCTGACAGAACTGTTAAAAACGGGCAAAGATGGGGGGAAACCACAATCTAATCACTACAATGTACTATGGAATGGCAAACCATTTTTGAGAATTTAAAAAGACTATTTGCTGCTGAACCAGTCTTAAAGCATCCCTACCTAGAAGAGCCATTTGTTATTCAGGCTGATGCAAGTGATGTGGCTGTAGGAGTTGTACTTTTGCAGAAAAATCATGACGGGATTTTACAACCCTGTGCTTACACTTCAAAAAACTTCTCTGATGCTGAGCGAAGATGGGCTGTCTGGGAGAAAGACACCTTTGCGATTCGAAGGGCTTTGATGACAAGGCATCATTACCTAGAGGGGAGCAAGGTGCCTTTGAAGTATGGACTGATCATAAAAACATAAATGCATTGAAAACTCCCCGTAAACTATCTCCCAAACAGGTACATTGGGCACAGTATTTTAATCATTTTAATTTCACCCTAAGATACATACCAGGTGGAAAAAAAATCTTAGCTGATTGCCCCAGTATAAAAGCCAGCACAAGCAAGTCATAGTTTCTATCATGACCGCACCACAGGTTATCTCTCAAATTAACCCACAGAACCCTCAATCTGCAAAAACTCCTAACCCGGACGATCCTGTGACAAAGAAGTTAAAGCAAGAACTAATTAACAATCACTGGTTCAAGGACAATCAAAGCATCCTAACCCATAGGATCGCTATGGACTTTATTGTCGAGTTACCTGAAAGCAGAGGAAATACTACTGTATGGACTATGATTGATCTTTTTTCAAACAGGCTCATTTCATTGCCTGCTCCGGCCTCTCATCAGCCCAGAAATTGGCTAAGATGTTCCTTAAACACATTTACTGACTACACGGTGCACCGAAGCATGTAATCTCTGACAGGGGGGTGAAATTTATGGCTAAATTCTGGAGAAACTTTCTGAAAATAATCAGCTCAATGCAAGGACTCTCATCGGGTTTTCATCCATCTACAAATGGGGTGGCTGAAAAAGCAAATGCAATGGTGGAACAATATCTTAGGTGTTATGTGGATTACCAACAGATGAACTGGACTGACCTCCCCCCATTTGCTGAAGTGGCCTACAACAACAGTGTCCATAGTAGCACCAGTTTCATGCCTTTTAGGATCACCACTGGAAGGGATTTTATCCCTATGCCTGAATACCCCCAAGATCCCCCTGCCTCTCAAGCGTTAGACCAATGGAGGGGAGTGTGGGACAGTGCCAAGAAAGTGCTGAAAAAAGCTTCAGAAACGTATAAAAAACAAGCTGATAAGAAAAGAGCTCCTCAGAGGTCATTTCACGTGGGGGGGAAAATACCACGAAGTATTTAAGACTCAAATTGGGACCAAAATACCTGGGTCCTTTCCCCATAGTGAGAGTTCTAAACCCAGTTACTGTAGAATTGAAGCTTCCTCGGCTTTTAGGGAAGATTCACCCTGTGTTTCACTGCAGCTTGTTAAAACCTTTCAGGGAATCAACTCTAAGACCCCCTCCCAAGAAAGCTCCTGG
>NW_015386747.1:4318-6297 GCF_001527695.2 Protobothrops mucrosquamatus
AAAATACCACGAAGTATTTAAGACTCAAATTGGGACCAAAATACCTGGGTCCTTTCCCCATAGTGAGAGTTCTAAACCCAGTTACTGTAGAATTGAAGCTTCCTCGGCTTTTAGGGAAGATTCACCCTGTGTTTCACTGCAGCTTGTTAAAACCTTTCAGGGAATCAACTCTAAGACCCCCTCCCAAGAAAGCTCCTGGACCTCTTGTGGTGGCTGGGGAGACTCATTATGAAGTGAAACGTATTCTCGATTGTACAAGGGGAGATTGCAATACTTGGTGCAGTGGAAAGGCTACCCATTATCAGAGGCCACTTGGGTGAAGTGTACTGATGTAAAAGCTGATAGGCTTATTCGTAAATTTTAGGATAAGTATCCGAACAAGCCGAGGGGAAATCCCTAGAGTTAAGGTTAATATGCTGGACCAGATTGTAGCCAGCTAGAACTGTGTTAGAGTATTTAGCATTTACAGGGTTAATGTTGTATCATTGAGAAAACTGTATGTAAGAACATGTAGCATTTAAAGGGTTAAATGCCATTTCCTTAAGAGATGGCTTCTAGGTAATGTAGTTTCAGTTGTTAGTTAATCCCATAGCTTATCTAGACAGTGGGAGGAGTTAAAATGTTATTGCAGGACATCCTGTTATGTGTCAGGGTTGTAAATCCCTTTGTGTAACCAGCATGTACATGCATAGATGGCATCTGTAACCACGCTAAGCTGATATGGAGAATTATTGCTTTTTTACCTACAAAAAATGGACAGATATGCAAAGCCCAGATGCATCTTCTGCATAGTAAGTCAGTCAACGCTGCTAACATTGGATGTTCTTGCTCTGACAAAATAGAGCTGCAGAGCTGTGTGGTATTTTTAGAGTTAACTTAAATGATGCTGGGAGGGGAGGAGAAAGAATGTGTGTGGAGGATCAGTGAGATAAGGAATTGGCGGCTGCAAAAGAGAAGAGAACCTTTGGCCTTCAAACTGATTGGAGGACGTGATTTATGACTGTAAAAAAGAGGAGGGAATAGGCTGGAATAGGCTGGAATATTATGTGATCAAGAATTTAGATCTTGGCATCCATCCATGCCATGCCAACACGTTGTTACATGAATAAAGACTTCTTAGGATAAACAATGCCTGGAAGTTCTTTGAAGTGTTTCATTAGTCGGAACCCTGACATCATGCCAAGATCTATAAACTCTTCGAAAAATCTGGAGTCCTGAACTCCAGCCGCTGTCTCTAGGCTTGAGAGAAGCTGGCAAAGATTCAGGAGAACATTTCAAAAATGGAGAAAGGGAAATTGCCTGAAGCAAACAGCCTGGCATCAGCTGCTACCCTGGGGGCGGTGGGGGGGGAGCGACAGCCAAGATGCCGGGGGAGGAAGAGCTTTGGCAGAATTCTCAGCTGGAGAAAAAACCCAAGCAGCTAAGAGAGCTTATCTGGTCGTCAGGCTGGACCCAGCCCAGTGGAGACTTCAGAGGCTCCGAAACAGCCTTACCACTCTCAAGGACTTCAAAACCAGATCAGGTGGAGCTACAACAAAGGGATTCTTGCATATTGCATCCCCTAGACCGGTGGAGAGCTGCCAGATCGTCTGCCACTGAGAATTTGGGTGAGTGGGAAACCCTGTCTACAGACCAGACAGCTCTCCAGCCCCAGAAGTCCCCTGCCAGGCCCTCCAGCCCCACAGAGAGAGAGAACCCCAGCCTGGGGTCCCTGCAGCAATGGGAGGTTTGGGAACCCCCTCAAGCGAATGGTCAGCACCTCTGAGCATGCCACAGCTAATAGAGCCCTTGCAACAGCTTTTGGGTGGTGCAGAAGCCAGTCAGCAACTGGTGGGAGAATGACCACAGCAAGGAGATTGGTCACAGCCCCCAAATGTGCAATCCTGGGCATAAATCAGCAGCCAAGATGGGGCCAGCAGCAACAGCCACAGTGGGGGCTCCAACAGCCTATAATTGCACCACCTTTCAGAGCAACCTTC
>NW_015386747.1:7559-15783 GCF_001527695.2 Protobothrops mucrosquamatus
ATAACCATGTCTTAAGGGCGCGGCAGAAGGAAGGGAGATCAGGGATCACCCTGATCTCTGGGGGCAGTTCATTCCAGAGGGTGGGAGCTCCCACAGAGAAGGCCCTCCCCCTTGGGGTCGCCAGCCGGCACTGTCTGGCCGACGGCACCCTGAGGAGACCCACTCTGTGGGAGCGTACAGGTCGATGGGGGGTAATCTGTGGCAGGAGGCGGTCTCGAAGGTATCCGGGTCCGATGCCCGGATCCACCTAGCGAGGGGGTTCATTGAATGGGCCAAAACTACCGTGGGAGCCCCTGTGTTATTTAAATAAAAAAAAGATGGTTCTCTTCGTCTTTGCGTGAATTACAAAGGTCTGAATGCAGTGAGTGTGGAAAATAAATACCCCTCCCCCTTCTGAAGGACTTACTAACCCCCTGGCTAAGGGTAGCATCTTCACTAAATTAGACCTGAGGGAGGCATATTACCGGGTGAGAATAAAAGAGGGAGATGAGTGGAAAACCACCTTCAACTATCCCATGGGGAGCTATCAATTCAAAGTCATGCCATTTGGACTACAGGGGGCCCCAGCCATATTCATGCAGTTAATTAAGAGGTGCTACATGATCACTTGTACAAAGGGGTTCTGGTGTATCTTGATGATATCCTGATATACAGCACGAATATGACTGATCACATAAAGCTGGTGAGAGAAGTGTTAAAGAAACTATTGAATGCCTAGCTTTATGCCAAATTGTCAAAATGTGAATTTCACCAGACCCGATTAGATTATCTTGGCTACAGAATTTCCAACGAGGGCGTTGAAATGGATCCAGCCAAAGTAAGAACTATAATTGAGTGGCAGTCTCCAAAGACTCGCAAACAGCTTCAGAGCTTTTTAGGTTTTGCCAACTTCTATCGTCAATTCATCCCCTCCTTTGCCGAGATCGCCTTACCCCTTACAGAACTACTCAAAACAGGCAAAGGAGGAGGAAAACCGCAACCAAGCCAGCCACTTACATGGACTATGAGCTGTCAAACAGCTTTTGAGAATTTAAAAAGACTATTTGCTGCTGAACCGGTCCTAAAGCACCCCTGCCCAGGGGAACCCTTTGTAATCCAAGCTGTCGCCAGCAACGTGGCAGTTGGAGCTGTATTACTGCAAAAGAACAAAAGAGGAGTTCTACAATCCTGTGCCTACACCTCTAAAAATTTTTACTGAAAGCAAGAGAAGATGAGCAATCTGGGAGAAGGAGGCCTTTGTAATTAGGTGGGGGCTGTTAAACTGGCGACACTATCTAGAAGGGAGCAAGGTGCCATTTGAAGTATAGACAGATCACAAAAATCTAGAAGCACTGAAAACTCCCTGCAAATTGTCCTCAAAGCAAGTGCGGTGGGCACAGTACTTTAACCACTTCAACTTCACTCTAAAGTACATACCGGGAGGAAAAGACTTCCTAGCTGATGCGCTGTCCCGATTACCCCAGTACAAAAGCGAACGTGAGGAGGTTAACGAGGCAATCATCTCCAATCCACAGACTGCTGCTCAACTTACGCCTCGCAGGGTCCCTAATCCTGATGACCCTGGGGTAAAGAAAATAAAACAAGAGCTCCTCACTGATCAGTGGTTCAAAGATAATCAAACCTCCCTAACATGCAGGGATGGTTTGGCTTACAAGGGGGGGAAACTGTATCTGCCTGAAGCTCTCTGTCTTAATGCTCTCAAACACAGCCATGACGTAAAAGAGGCTGGGCACTTTGGATATTTAAAAACTCTATGCCTCATCCACTGGCAATTCGGGTGGCCGGGGCTAAAACAAGATGTGGAAAACTATGTCAGGAGTTGTACTGTATGTGCCACAATAAAAAGAATTCCAGGGAAACCCCCTGGGCTACTGCAACCAGTAGCAGACCCCTCCCAACCATGGGAAGAAATAGCTATGGACTTTATAATAGACCTACCTGAAAGTAGGGGAAATACTGTCATCTGGACTATGATAGACCTGTTCTCGAAGCAGGCTCATTTCATCACCTGCAAAGGACTCCCATCTGCCCAACGACTGACTAAATTGTTCCTGAAACATATCTACCGGCTGCATGGCGCCCCTAAGTGAATAATTTCGGACAGAGGGGTACAGTTCACAGTGAAATTTTGGAGGAGTTTTCTTAAATTAATTGGATCATCTCAAGGCTTATCATCTGCTTTTCATCAAGCTACCAATGGGGCTGCAGAATCCACTAACAAAATAGTGGACTAATATCTCAGATGCTACGTTTCCTACCAACAGACAAACTGGACTGACCTCCTCTCTTTCGCCGAGGTGGCTTACAATAATTCTATTCACAGCAGCACTGACTACACACCTTTCAGAGTAGCCACAGGAAAATAATTCAGCCCAATACCTGAATACCCTCAGGTGCCTTCCGCCTCCCAGACACTTGATCAATGGGTGAGGGGGTGGGAAGAAGTTTGGAGAAACATGAAAACTGTGTTTAAAAAAGTCTTCTGAGACCTATAAAAAGCAGACTGATAAAAAGAGGGCTCCCCAAAGAACATTCCAAGTTGGGGAAAAGGTTTATCTGTCAACTGAATATTTACGCCTCAAATTGCCCAGCAAGAAATTGGGACCAAAATTCTTGGGGCCTTTCCCCATCGTAAGGATCATCAACCCCGTCACAGTAGAATTGAAACTCCCTAGGCTTTTAGGGAGGATTCACCCTGTCTTCCATTGCAGCTTGTTAAAACCTTGTCAGAGCTCCACTTTAAGACCTCCCCCGAAGAAGGCACCCAGGCCCCTCGTAGTAGCGGGTCAGACTCACTATGAAGTGAAACGTATTCTTGACTCTAGAATTTTTAAAGGGAAATTGCAGTACCTAGTACAATGGAAGGGGTACTTGCTGTCCGAAGCTACTTGGGTGAAATCTAGTGATGTGAAGGCTGACCGACTCATCAAAAAGTTTCAGGAGAAAATCCCCAACAAACCAAGAGATAATCCCTGACATATGCTTTTGTTTACATACAGGACCTATCCTTTTTGTAAGGGGGCGTGGATGTCAATGCTGCTAACATTGGATGTTCTTGCTCTGACAAAATATGCAGAGCTGTGTGGTATTTTTAAAGTTAACTTAAATGATGCTGGGAGGGAGGAGAAAGAATGTGTGTGGGGGATCAGTGAGATGAGGAATTGGCGGGCAAAACGGAAGAGAACCTTTGGCCTTCAAACTGATTGGAGAATGTGATTTATGACTGTAAAAAAGAGGAGGGAATAGTCTGGAATATTATGTGATCAAGGGAGGGGAATTTAGATCTTGGCATCCATCCATGCCGTGCCGACACGTTGTTACATGAATAAAGACTTCTTAGGATAAACAATGCCTGGAAGTTCTTTGAAGTGTTTCATTAGTCGGAACCCTGACAAAGTCTTTGCTTAGAATTCCTGGACAATAAATATTTGTTTAAAACAATTTTCATTGAATTAATGCTGTCTGGACCAGAACTACAAGGCATCTTAGTTCAGGTTCTGGAATAGTTAATGTGCATTATAAAAACGATTGGGTTAGCCAAGCTACACTGAGAACATAGAATAGACACAAACCGAGGTTGTGCCTGAAAACACCTTTGTGGCTCTGAACACAAGAAACATTATAGACAAGAAATGATAGGCTAAAATTTTGTCAAGGGAATTATAAAATAAAATCAAGAGAAGAACTGGTGGCAGAGGGATACAGTTATCAATGGTTTTCTTATTTGCAATTATTAGAAGGATATAAGACATATGAATTTATGATATTGAACACTGTAAGACTGAGTCTGTATGTACATAAAATTATGTACAAATGATGAACGTAATTGCTAAAATGTATAAACTATTATTGAAATTTGAAACAGCCAAAAATGACTATGAAAGAAAGACTATGATAAAATGGATTAAAATTGGTTATAATATACAAATGAAACAATGGGAAAATGTGGGAAAGTTTTTATAAAATGATGTACTGTTGATATATGTTACTGTGGAAATTGCGAACAAGAAGGGACATTTTATCACATTTGGTGGATATGTAAAAAATCCAGAAAATTCTGGATTCAAATTCTGATTCAGGGAATTTTAAAAATTAATAGCTTAAATTCTTAGTATCGAGAGGCAAATTTAATTTGACAAAATAGTTGAGGCATGGCGGATTGTTTCCTGTGGTTGGAAAATATTTGAAAAGCTGTTTGTTAAAGGAATAATAGAGTTGGAAGGTACCTTGGAGGTCTTCTATTCTAGCCCCCTGCTCAGTCAGGAGACCCTATACCATTTCAGACAAGTGCTGTCCAGTCTCTTCTTAAAAGCCTCCAGTGATGAAGCACCCACAACTTCTGGAAGCAAGCCGTTCCACTGGCTAATTGTTCTCACTGTCAGGAAATTTCTCATTAATTCTAGGTTGTTTCTCTCCTTGATTAGTTTCCATCCATTGCTTCTTGTCCTGTCTTCAGATGCTCTGGAGAACAGGTTGATCTCCTCCTCTTTGTGGCAGCCCCTCAGATATTGGAATACCGCTATCACGTCATCTCTGCTCCTTCTTTTCATTAAATTAGACATACCCAATTTCTGCAACTGTTCAAATAAAACAGGAGTGAAAAAAGGGAAGAAGTTGGGATGCACGTGAGATATATGCACATCCAAAGAAATTAACCTGCCCCCAAATAATCATTTAGGAAAGCAGACTCTTGACTCCAATTGATTGAAGTGAAAAGAACTTTTACTAAAGTTGCTGATTGCAGGAAGGTGAGGTGGAAACTGAAGTTCCTGCTCACTGATACGAAGAGCCAAACCCAACGTTCCCCACCCTCTCAGCTCCCCCTCCCCATTTCCTACCATTAGATACACAGGTGGGGATTGCCCCAAGTGCCTCCCCCTCCCTTCCCCTTTGATGGCAGGACGCCAACAAGGCGCCAGGCCTACGATGGAAATCCTGACCCTGGTGGTGCCTTGAAAACATGTGAGTTAGGATGAGAAGCAGAGGAAAAGAAAGCAGCACCATTCTTGGGGTCCAGCACTGACCATGCAGCAAGGTGAAGGGGGCATTTCCAAACGTGTCCGAATTTGGTTTCTGATGGGAAACTAATTCAAGCAGTGTCCTGCCAGAAAGTCCCAATTTGCTGGCAACCTTCTCCTTCAGAGGGAAGAGCAAAGCAAAAGGAAATCCAAAAGCCACAACATGGGCCTAACCCAAGGGGAGGGGGGTATCTGCGGTGGAGAGAAGAAGCATGAAAATCAAGAAAGTGGTTACTACCAACCCACTGTGTGATTTAATCTCTCTCTCTCTCTCTCTCACGCACGCACGCACACTCCAAAACACATGCAAAAAGGAAGTGGAGTTCCAATTATGGGCTCATGCCTGCCATCATGACTTTTTTTTACCCGCTTGGGGACACCCTGAAAACCAAAAAGGAAGGTTAACTCAGGAAGTATAAAAATAGAAGCATACTATAGTTTATTTTAATTTAGACAGGCCTATCAGGAAACAGGCAAAACAGACTCTGCAATGGTGCCTTTCTTGACATGAGTCAAGAATGCCAAAAGCCTGGCCAGGCTCCCTTCCCTTTTATGCTACTCCCACTTCTTTCTCCTGCTTTCTCCCTTTCCTGGGCTGGACACATATTTTGGTTTTCCTAGCGGTTTCAGCATGTGAGCTCCAAGGCTATTTGTATGGTTCTTCTCATTGCCACAATATATGTTGTTCGGCATTAGCAGGTGAAGAAAGGGTCGCACAAAGCAGGTGAAAACAAGATACCAGACTTGACCAAGAGAACAGAAGGGTTTTTTCCATGATATTTTAGAGCAAAGTTGGAACAAGCACCAGATTTGATTGATTCAGATCACTAATCATCATGTCAGTAATAATTTCCCTTCTCACATTAAAAATGGCAGGTAATTGGATGCAAACTTTGATGCATTTGGAAGATCAGAAAGCCTCAGGGTCCCAGTTTCTGACCTTCCTGTTTAGAAAGCCATATTTTCTTCTATTATCATCTGATGTTGAAGTAGCCAGTTTAATGATAAAAATTATCTTCCTTTACAACAACTAACATTTAGTAGTAAGAAAATGTTCTGCTTGGGCTTCTGTCCTAATTTCTCCCAAGAAATAAGCACTGTGGATCCCAGCTGAAGTATTAGATATAGTCAGCTTATTTAAGACAGTTTTTTATTAAATAACTTTCTTATTAAACTTTTTATGTATTGTACTGTATTGTTTGTAATTGTTTTAACATTTTGTATTGTTTGTATGATTATTTATTTTGCACTGTTTATATTTTAATTGTGGGCTGCCCAGAGTCATGTGAGATGGGCAGCTATATAAACTGAATGAAGGAATGAACGAATGAAATGCAAATGTGTTGTTCTTGGGGTTTATAATGAAAAAGTTTGATGCCCATTCAAATTTTAATTGATGGATGGATGAATTAATGAGGAATAGCAGCTAAGAGAGTCAGAGCTATAGCCATGATTACTCTTTCCAGGAATTAAGCACCATCAAACTCAATGGGGCTGATGGCTGAGTCAGTCTGCAGGCTGGCAGTCTGAACCAGGACCTGCGATGTTCCTCACTTACATCAGCGGGGGGGGGGAGAGTAGGGGGGGTTGTAGCAAGCAATAGTACGGCCTCGTCTGCCCTGGAGGGAGAACACTGTGACTCACAGCCATGATCTCATGATTTCTGGGTTCAGTTTTAAGAGCTGCTGTGAATGCTCAATATTATGATCCGTTCAATACCATCATTGATATACTTGTTAAGAAGCTTAATACTATTTTTAATTAGAACAGTGATAATCCATCTTTTAATCCTGAGGTACCTCTACCAATATAAAGGAAGCAAGCCTTTGTAACCCAAAACAAAAATCAAAGAAAAATTGAGTGGCGCACCCAGAATAAACAGCTGCAGTCTGAGAAAATATTGTGCATTGATGCCAAAAGAGAATGAGGGGGGGGGATTTTTGAGAAGGCAGAGCCACCAAAGCCACTACCAAGAAGGCTGTGGTGGGGTTCCTCAAGAGCGGGAGGGTATGTTTCTCCCTGACAATAAGAGTCTTCTTGGGAGTAATCCAAGTCATCCCTATCTCCCTGTCTGTTGGAAACCAAAGCTGGCTGAGTCAGAGAGAACCTGTTTGGATAGAATGGCACCTCCTGGCTGTGTCATAAAATTGAGTTCAAGCCACTCAAAGTGAAGTTTTCCATAGTTCTTTTATTCTTGTGTTATTCGGACAAAATGCAAGGCAAGTGTGCAATTAAATTTAATTAGTTCCTTTATATTTGTATATATACTTGTCTAATTTCAATTATCTTACTACAATAAGTTATGCCTAACAAGGCTATTCAAACAACTGTGCTCAACAAAGCTACTCAAGTTGCTGTAAGTATTGTTGCCCAACTAGGGTGCTCATTCACACAATACTCACATACACTCAACACAGGTGATCAGGCCGTGTCAGAGTGGGCTGGGAAGCAGATTCAGGGCACCCCCTGCGCCAACCAGAGTCGTCTCGAACTTCGGGGTCTGGTTCATTCCGGTCTTCTCTTTATACCCAGCTTGTTTACTCAGGATTCATACATACATCAGGTTACGTCAAGAACTTAACATTCTTACTTTCTGTTCCAAGACTCCATGAAAAGCGCAATCCAGTACACTCCTTACGCCCACTAATGTTCTACCTGGTATCACCAACAATAAATCATTCATACCACTCAGAATCTTTCCCTATCAATAGTACATAAACTGCAGCAATGTGAGTTTCCCAGTGAGTTCATGAAAAGGCTAACTATGGTTGTATTACAGACCCTCTATATTCATAACTTATATATTTGTGATAAATTCATA
The DNA here is from genome assembly GCF_001527695.2 of Protobothrops mucrosquamatus. NCBI lineage: Eukaryota > Metazoa > Chordata > Lepidosauria > Squamata > Viperidae > Protobothrops > Protobothrops mucrosquamatus. The sequence continues at coordinate 15,399 of NW_015386747.1, forward strand.
ACATACAATATAGCATATGTAAGAGCTGCTGACTCAGCAAACCATCTTTTCTGGTGATCAGGAGGGATGATGGGCTTGATGAACTGTAGGGTGAATCCTTGATCTAAGGAACATGGAAGTGCAGCAGCATCCTAGGAGGACCGAAAACAGAGATGGGCCAAAGGGTAGAAAATCCAGAAGAAGGATGACTGATGGATCAAGTACCAGGAACCAGGACCTGAACTTCCATGATCAAGAATCCCATTCCCCCAAATATTTTCTTCTAAAATGTAACCATATTTCACAACAAAATGAATGACAACCAGCTGTTCTCTGGAACATGTGTAGGGTGTGAGGTAGGTAAGTGGGGAGAAAAGGGTCCGCTGGGATAAGTGTGTGACAAGTG
>NW_015386747.1:16993-21762 GCF_001527695.2 Protobothrops mucrosquamatus
AAGTGTGGATGCAGCATGTAAGAGATTCTCCACTTTATAGCTTGCTGTTTCATTTGCTGCTGTCACTCTTTTTCACAATGGGACATCTGGGAAAGGAGCTGCAAGACAGCTTTGGGTAATGATCTGATTACTAATTTAGAGGACCCTCTGCTTACATTAGTTAGGGACTTCATGTGGATCAGTGATATGTAGCTCTAATTAGTTGTGCTGGATCTGAGAACAGTAGTAAAAGCATTACATCCAAGCTCTGATTCAAAACTGTGCAATTGTGTACCGTTTGCAATTGGTGTCAAAGTGGGGGTCCAGTCAGACTTAAACTGTGGGATGACAGTGTGGGTAAGAGGCGACGGCGATGGCTCGACTATCATTATCTGAGCTACCTGCCTTTCCAGGGAAGCTGCTCCACATTTGGCTGGTTGTGGAATTCCATATGTGTGCTGGGCTGCAGGGTTTGTGGTGGGTGTACTGTCCCCACTGCACGGCAGCCTCCCCTGGAGATGCTTGAGCCCAGGGCTGGGTTGACAGTGGAGTTCCTCAGGTTTATGGTACTGGCAGACTCCCAACCTTTCTTCCTTGGGTCAAGCTCAGACGTGGCCGGCTTGTCTCTGGTTGCCATTTCTGGCCCAACTCCTGGAGGGTCACAGGCAGATCTGGCACTTCTCTCAGGCAGTGACAGGGTCTGCCCTCAGTCCTTGATCACAGGCCGATCACTTCTGTTGGCCTTGAAGTTCCTTTGGCTGCACTCCCCTGCAAGGAGGTGGGACCCATTTGTATAGTTTCTCCCCTACTCCCAGCATCCAATGGATCCTACTGGGTTTCAAAGGAACCTGGGTTGTTCCTGGTGCAGTTGGGCCGAGGCCTTGGTCACTGCTTGGAATCAGAACTGGAATGAGAACCAAATTGCACCTGTAAGCTTGGACAGCTTCCAGAGGACCTGACTGAGAGGGCCAAAGAGAGGCCTAGAGCTGCAGGAAAGCCAACTGACCCCATGCTGATGGCCTCTCTTAAGAATTCTCTTGGGCTGATAGGTCCCCTTTGGTTGGGTCCCCTTTTTTTCGGGTGCCCTGCCGTTCTGGTGGAGGGGGGGGAGGAGGCCTCTCTTTGGGGGAGCATTCTTTGCATAATTTCACTTTTGCTGTAACACTGTAACTGCTTGAGAATTAGGGAGGGGGGATCATCTTCGGAGATAGAACGGACTCCCTCCCAGCCGGTTCCAGCCTGACTTCAAGGTCACTGTGCCCTGAGGATGACCGTTATCTGTCCTATACCTCAGAGCTCTCAAAAGAACTTTGCGGTGCTGTATTGGCTGCTGAACTGGTCAGGGGGCTGGGTTTCAAAGTGGGAAGAATAGCTGGGTGCTTTGTACGGGAATGTTAGATTCTGCTTGACCTTACTTCAACCTCCTGTCTCTCAGTAAAAGTTCTTTTGATTAACCCCCTGGTGCTGTGATTTCCTGAGAGGGCCAGTTAGGGCAGGTCCTTACAGGTTCCCCATTTTGGGGGGAGGTCATCCATTGTACACTGATGCTATGTTGCTCTATTGGGGAGATGAGCCCTCTCTGAATATAATAAGTAAATTAAATAAAGCAACATTACCCAGCTAGGCATTTCTGTCTTGAACTGACCCAGTGATGCCATCAAGGATCTTTCCCAGGGACTGGAGACTGTGGGGGATTGGATGGGAAAGAGTGGATCCAGCTCAGCCTTGGAAGGACAGAATGGCTGGGTTTGGGGAGATTCTTCCTCTTCAGCTTTGAATGGGGTTGCATTCCCGAGTTATTGTGCCATCTGGGGCTCTTCTTGGATTCATAGAAGAGCAGGTAGGAGCCATGGCTGGGAAGACCTTTTCACAGGTTTTTCTTCTGTGCCAATTGATCCTAATTGGGAGACACTACTCACATTATCTCACACCTTGGTCCCCCCCATTTGGACTCCAGGATGCAGCAGTGTGTGTGTGTGGTTTGGGGGCATCTGATGATACTGGAGGCTCACATCCGACCGCTGCGTGTGGCAGCTGCCAGATCTCTTTCCTGTTCAGACACTGTTCCCACCGAGACAGGAGAAGTTTGATTTTGCACATAACATGCATCATTTTATGATTGTTTAAACTCAGCTGCACTCAAGAGATTGTTTTGACTTTTATTGTAAAGTATTCTGAGATTTTAATGAAAAGCAGAATTCAAATACCCATTGAACTGCACTTGCCATTTCTGAAGTCTGTTCATTTGAGTGAAGCTTTTGGGGCTCTTGAATTTTGCCAGATTGATAATCTGTTACACCTCACAGAAGTGAGAGGCCTTGCCGCAGAGTTCCAGCATTCAAAGCCCACCAGGCACACTTGGCTCTTGCTGGGTTTGAAGGAAATGGGATTTCTGATAAGGCCATAATCCAGTCTTTCCCAACCTTAGCAACCTTAAGACATGTGGACAGCAAGCTGCCTGGGGGATTCTGGGAGGTAAAGTCCACATATCCTAAAGTTGCCAAGGTTGGGAAACATTGTTACAATCCTTTGAAAATTATCAGAGTAGTGGTTGCATGAACCCAGGATGCTTTTGTTATAAATTAAAGCAGGCTGGTATCTGAAAGACTTCGGCAGAAGCCTGCAACAACTGCAGCTATTTTAAGAGTTGTGTTAACCTTGAGTGGATTCCTTGAAAAAAATTTCAAGCACTGAGGAAGTTTAGAAAACAATCAGTCATTGTAAAGAGTAGCAGAAAGGGCCTACACTCACACCAGACCCATAGCCTTATATTTCTCAAAACAAACCCTGGTTTATATTTTCCTTCCATCCCTCAGCGCCCCCATTTTGGCCCTCCTCTTTTTGGTGCTCACCAGCTGCACCTGCTGAGCCCATCCTCACACTCCTTTTCCTCCAAAATTTATCTAATCTTTTATTACAACTTCAAAGCGGGTTGATTACATTTCAGTTTTAATTAGTACAGTGTCCCAGAAGGGGAAAAGGCAGCGTGTACACATCATATAGCAAAAAGCCATTAGAGACATCTGAAAAAGCATAATGAACTTCATATATTTTTCTTTCTTCTCCACCCTCAGATGTCAGCATGAAGTTGGCTAGAAGACAGCAGGAGTTTCTTGTCCGCGTCTCAACGGTTGAAAAGAAGAGAATCAAACAGGAGCCCCAATTCCAAGGGCCCAAAGACTCTCTCTGGGGCCTCCAGCAAGTCCGGGCAGGTTCAAGGCAAGCAGGGACAGGTGGTTTCCTGGGGGGGGGAGGGAGAAGACACAGCGACCAGAGGCAGGCAAGCCGCTCCGTGCTTTGCTCACACTCTGCTTCCCAAATCAGTTTCTGTGAGCCCCCCCCCCCCCCGGCGTTTCTCCCACAGGACTTGTGGCTTCACGTGAAATCATATCTCCGATTCGAAAATACTGAAAGAGATGAAAAGAGAAGCCGGTGAAGTGGGTGTCTTAGCAGCTCTTTGCATCTCACCGAAGGAATTCTCTCCCTTGCTTGGGGCTCTTTCTGAGGAGGGGGCAAAACAGCCAGCAAGATGGCTAAGGTCCCTTTCTCACAAACATCATGCCTCACACCTAAGAAAGCGGCAAACTACGACGACTTGATAAGATGGTCTGCTCCCCAAAATTGGCTGTAGGAAACCCATTTAGTGGTTTATGGGGTAAATTAAGGTCAAGTCAAGGGTAAAGGGCTGTACAAACTGAACCGGCCACTGAGGTGGCTTAAGAGAAGAGGAACAGGCTCTGCAGGCAGCGGGACTTCAGCTGCCAGAATCCCCAGCCGAGCCCCCCCTCCGCCTCCTCTGGACGCCCCCCCGCCTGCTGCCCCAAGAGGCTTCTACAGTACCCACCGGGACCCCCTTCAGCTCGCGCCCAGAGCTCCCCGACGCTGCTGAGTAACTGCGCAGCGTTTGCACCAGAGAGGCAAGGGGGCTCCTTGCACCTCCCCAATTCCTCCCCCGCCCCAAAACGCCCTTTGCTTTGACGGCGATGGGGCAAAGAAAGGGGGACGACCGTTTCCAGCCACCGTCTTCGCGGACCTTTTCGGAAGCGAAGCTTTGCGCGGTTTCATTTCCAGGCCCGCCGAGCCCCTCCCCGGCCCGCCCCCCCCGGCCAGGCAACTGGGCGGAAGGCGCGCCCGGAAAAGCCGGCAGCTGGGCGGGGAGGAGACCCCCGTCCTTCCCCCGACGTCGAGTCCGGCCGAGGCGAGCTCCCCCCTGCCCGACGCCGTGCTGGCCTTTGCCCGCCGAGGGGCCGAGGCTCCCGTCCGAGAGCTTTCGCCCGCCGCCCGCGGAACCCTTGCCCAGAGCCCGTTCGGCCTTGCCCTCGCGCTCGGCCGCCGGGACGGGCGCCGCCGCCGGGCAACCGAAACTGGCCGGCGGGGCCCGAGACGGGGGAGCCGCGCCGCCTTCGGAACAGCCCCGCCCGAGCGCCTCGCCTGCCCCGCGGACGCCCCGACGGCTCCGGGCCCAGCAGCTCCGCGGGGCAAAGGGGCGAGGGAGGGCGGACCTTGCAGCGTCCTCCCCCCCGGGATTCGTCGGCCCCGCCACCGAACGAGGCGCTTCTGGGCGCCTCCCATGGAAGCGGCTCCCCCCTGGCCGCGGCGGCCTCTCCCGGGCAGAGTCGCCACCGCCCGCCCGCCCCGTCTGGCCCTTACCTGTCGGGCGGCGTCCGCTTCCGCAGGGCCGGCTCGAGCGCCCGCCCGGCCCAGGCCCCCTCGGCTGCAAGGGAAGCGCCCGTCCCTCCGGCCCGCCCGGGCAGCCTCGCCGGCAGCTCCCGCGCCCAGCGGCCGTCGAA
>NW_015386747.1:22229-24752 GCF_001527695.2 Protobothrops mucrosquamatus
AACAGCAGCAACAGGCGGCCCGGCCCGGGCAGCCTTCTCCACCCCGACGCCATGGGGCAGCCGAGCCCCGCGCCAGACCCGCCGCTCGCGCCCTCAGCCGCCCAGCGGAGCTCCCCCCGCTTCACCCGACGGGGATATAAGCCCGGCGGGGGGCGGGGGCGGCGCGGCCGGTCTCGGGCGGCTCCGCCCTTTTCCCGACGGGGGGAGCGGAGCCGGAGCGCCAGCGCAGCGCCCTCCGCCAATTTCTCTCCGCCAGGACCGGCCCTGCCCCCGCTCGCGGCGTCGGCAACCCGGGCTCGGCGGTCGGCCGCCTCCTCCAGAAAGGGCCGTCGGGGGAGCGCTCTGGGCTGGGGAAGAAGGGCGCGGAGCTCAAGCCCAACGGGGCGTCCGGCGGAGGTTCTTTCCAGCTCGGCGGCGCCGCTTCCTTCCCCTCTTCGTTCGCCGTTGCCTCCCGGCCCCCCACGGCCGCCTCTGCGCGGGGGTATCTTCACGTGTTAGCAGGAAAGAGGGAGACTCGGTGACTGCCTTTCTCCCGCTCGCTTCCCTCGGTGGACTTCAACAGGCGACCTTCCCCTCTCTTCCCCTTCCTTTCCAAGAGGCCCCGAAGTGGAGTCCTGCCTCCTGGTCTTCTGCAAACAGTGGCTGGTCCACACAACCTGAAAGGCCACACTCACACCATAACCACCAGCAATGGTCTGGTTTCTGCAGCATCCTGAAATACAAGCTCCCCAAATCCATTTTAGCCTAGCTAGCATGTCTGAAAACCCAGCTGGGGAGGTTTGCGGTTCAAGCTGGACTACAAGCCTGTTGAGGTCAACAGCAGCTGGGCCACCTCAGAATATCCCCGACTGAGGTCCACGGTTCTGGGGTTCTTGCACTGTTTAGTCCAGGTACAAACTGATAGCCAGTGTTTCTCAGCCTTGGCAACTGTAAGACAGGCGGACCTCAGCCCCCAGAACTGCCCGGCTGGGGAATTCTGGGAGTGGGAAGCCGCTTGTCGTCAGGCTGCCAAGGCTGAGAAACTCTTATTAGCTAAGTGCACAGTGGAGATTCAGCCCAGAAATTGCCTTACTCCTGCCATTCTAGCCAGACTGAGGTCTCCAAGTGGATCAGATGACAGGTTCCATAATTCCCAGCCCACATGGATGTCACCTAGCTTGGTAATCCAATTTAGATTGCAGCATCTGCTTGCATGTAACGTTTCTTTACTGAAGAGGCCACTGAAAGAAGCAAAATGTACATAGCCTCCCCCCTTGCTGGTCAGCACCCAGAGGCCTCAGGCCTGTTCCTTGATTTCTAAGGCCTTTAAGCATTTTTGCAAAGAAGATAAAGTGGCGAAGGCTCCAGCCAGAAAACAGGAGACTGTGAGTTCTAGTCTCACCTTAGGGATGAAAGCCAGCTGGGTGACTTTGGGCCAGTCAGTCTCTTGCTCAGCCCAACTAGCCTCACAGGAAAATAGGAGGAGGAAGGTGTGTGGGGTATGTTCACCACCTTGAGTTACTTCTAAAAACAATAAAGGCAGGATATAAATATAGATGAATGGATAAATAAATATGAAAGTGACACTCTGTCTTTCTTACATCCTACAGTGGATGAACAACTTCTAAATAAGAAAGGTCCATGCCACAGGATTGGAAAAGGTCAGTTTACATTCCAATTCCAAAGAAAGGCAATGCCAAAGAATGTTCAAACTATTGCACCATTGCACTCATTTCACATGCAAGTAAAGGTATGCTTAAAATCCTACAAGCTAGACTCCAGCAGTATGTGGACCGAGAACTTCCAGAAGTACAGGCAGGATTCCGAAGAGGCAGAGGAACTAGAGATCAAATTGCCAACATATGCTGGATCATGGAGAAAGCTAGGGAGTTCCAGAAAAACATCTACTTCTGCTTCATTGACTATGCTAAAGCCTTTGACTGTGTGGATCACAACAAATTGTGGCAAGTTCTTAAAGTGATGGGAGTACCAGACCATCTTATTTGTCTCTTGAGAAACCTATATGCGGGTCAAGAAGCAACAGTGAGAACTAGACATGGAACCACTGATTGATTCAACATTGGGAAAGGAGTCCGGCAAAACTGTATACTGTCGCCCTGCCTATTTAACTTATATGGAGAGCACATCATGAGAAAGGCAGGGCTAGATGAATCAAAAGTTGGAATTAAGATTGCCGGGAGAAATATCAACAACCTAAGATATGCAGATGATACCACTCTAATGGCAGAAAGTGAAGAGGAACTAAAGAGCCTCTTGATGAGGGTGAAGAAGGAGAGTGCAAAAGTTGGCTTGAAACTCAGCATTAAGAAAACCAAGATCATGGCATCCGGCCCTCTCAATTCCTGGCAAATAGATGGGGAAGAAATGGAGGTAGTGACAGATTTTATTTTCCTGGGCTCCAAGATCACCACAGATGGGGACTGCAGCCAAGAAATTAAAAGACGCTTCCTCCTGGGGAGGAAAGCTATGGCAAATCTAGACAGCATACTAAAAAGCAGAGACATCACCCTGCCAACAAAAGTG
>NW_015386747.1:25504-32303 GCF_001527695.2 Protobothrops mucrosquamatus
CTCCCCCCCCCCCCCCCCCGCTTCCTCTCTTTGGCCCCAGGTTCAGCCCTGGGCTCTGTTTTTCCTGTCCCTGCAACACAAAGGGCCGAGAGTGGGAGGAGAGGCTGCTGCTTTCTTGTAGGGAACCAGCCTTAGAGCTGGTAAAACACTGCAAGAATATATTTCCCAGGCAGAGAGAAGTAGATTGGTTGTAATAAAAGTATGAGGCCACGGTGAAAAAAATCCAGCAATCGTTGGGTTTCAAGTGCAGGCTGTATTTATGACAATCTGTGTTCAGATTTCCTGCTCTTCTCAACTATTCTCCTCTGTGTAAAGAGCTAGAGGCAAATCTCTTTGGGGCAGGAAACAGCTTATCATCTGTGACCTGGGCTGACCCACTTCTTTAATTTATGCTGTTGTGAGAACTTTGTGAGCCTCCCACCCCAGTCTGCCTCTGTAACTTCTCGGGCAAGAACTGATCACCCCTCTTGGCTTCTACGTCCAGAGGAGGCTGCTCAGCTGCTGCTACCCAAGCCCAGGCTATATGGTTACGAGAGAAAAAGCCCTCTCTAATTTTGGAAACCTTTTCCCCAAGACCCCAAGACACCCCCCCCCCTGCATTTTAGCTTTTCCTCATAGCAGAAATATTCTGGCCTCTGAAATTTCAGTGGCTCTTTTCTATAATATTTCTGGCTCAGTGTGACTTTCACATGAAAGCTGTTTCAGGGAGATCACCACTGACCATACTACCCGATTCCTCTGGCCCTCTCGAGGTTCCCACTGCCCCCTCCATCCTTTCTGGGTGGACATTATTCCACCTTCTGAAGGCTAAAAAGAAAAACAAGACAATCGCTCAAAAGTGAGTATTCCCTTAACTTGCACTGTAACTTTCTTTGACACAAACCCACCCAGACACCACAAAAGTGTATGTTGCACCCATTTCCCACCTCTGGGGCTGTGGTGCACAAAGAGGATGATCATCTGCTGATCAAGCCATTCTTATGCAGGCACCCCAGGGCCCCAGGAATTGTGTGTGGTTCAGCAACCGAGAATGACGGGGGCTTTGCTCATCCATGACAGGGGCGCATGTCATGTTCCTTCTTCCTTAGGGCAGGGGGGAAAGGCAGAAAACTGGATGGGAACAAATGGCTGGTTCAGCCCAGCTCTGAACCAAGAGGGAAGGGAGAGAAACAGCTCACAGTTAACAGCAGCTGTGGTTATGACAACAAGGCACTAATTAGTTTAATTCCACCCTGCTCTCCCTCACCCAAGAGCCCCAACTCAGCTCCATCATTCTGGGGCACTGGTGTGGGGATGAACTGAGGCCCAGTCTGGGGTGAGTTGTCCCTTCCCCACAACTGCCTTCACTCATCAGCTGCAGCTTTTCTTCCCCTCCTGCTACCTTGTGGCTGCATTCTTGCTAGGTCTCTTGTTACCTGGAGGGGGCCAGGAGCAACCCAGAGATGAAACCATGTTATCCTTGGATCTCTTGAGAGCCACATTTGGGGTTCATAGGAATCCTTTCTCACTTGGTTAGCCAGGATTGGAAAAGACTGCTGACTGGACTACACTAAACATCTGCAGCGAACAGAGCAAGGGTGCAAATGGCTGGGCTGTATTTGCCATGTCTTTTCAGGCTTTTTGGGCATGGGGTTGTGCCTGGGTTGAAGCTTGCTTTATATTCACAAATGACAGGAAACCAGGCTACCACAAAATTAGGTGGTGCAGTCAGGCACGATGTTTGATGAGGGTATCTGGTTGTAAGCCCAAGTCCCCTGAGCTCAGCCCTTGCAGCTTAATAAAAAGCTAAAAGCAAAAAGAGTTGATTGAAGGGAAACTGGGCAATCTGAAGTGCAAAGAATGACTAAACCAATCCAGCCAAAGTTCAGTTCTTTATTTGCTCACACCAGCAGACAGAATCTTGCCAAACTAAACTAGTGCTACTCTTATTCTAACTGATTTACTCTCAAAGATTATAGGGCAGACCTGGCATTTTATTACCTGTGAGCCGTATGCAGCCCCCAGGTGGTCCCAGTCCTGCCTGCAGCGTCAGCAGCATTGATGGGGACATGGCAGTGGAGGGCAGGGCATCAGTGCAGGGTCAGCACATGGGGGAGCTTGCAGTGGCAGTCCTCCACAACACTCCCAGTTTCTCATTTTTCTGTAGGGCAATGAGAAGTCAATGTGAGTCTGTTTTGATCTGGCAGCCATAATTTATCTCAATAATAAAGCTACAAGATATGAGTCAGTGATTTTTTCTATTGATCAATATGGCAGAATTGCTTTTTCTTCTTCTTTGATTCTTCTGTTACACAAGAGTCAGGAGTATAATAGATCCAGCATGTAGGTGGTCTTAATTTGGAAAGGAGGTAGAGTCCTGAAAGGATGTAGGTGTCTTCCAAGGGGCCTTTGCCCCCTTCCTTCGCATGAACCATTATTTGCAAATTGTCTATGTACAAGCACCAAGAGACATGTTGTCAGCTTTACAAGGTAGGGAGATAGGAAACCTGGCCTGATGAGCTAAGTCTACTTGATCCTAAAGCTATGTTGAGAGAATTCTGCAAGTCTGAAAGTATCCTTCTCCCGCATCTCCTTTATAGCCCATAATACTAGGAAGGGTCCCTTTTGAGACATTACTAGTCATTACTAGTCTCTGGGCTCTGCTGTCTTTTCTCTGACCATTCCCTTGGCAGTGTCTCTTTGCCCAGTCTACAAGGTCTTTCCTGCATATTATTACCCATGTAAAACTTTTAGTCATTCTGCCCATTTTGTAAGAAAAAAAATGGTTCCTGATTCACAGTATTTTTTGCCAATGAAGAAATTGTCTTAACAATGATTGACATGCAGACTGGAGAAAGGTTTTTAAAATAATCTCCCTTGGTGGGAAATAATAGCTCCTCCACCAAAAATAAGCAATTCAGTAATGTAGGCTTTTGCTGAGCAGCAGTATGCATTTCAAAAGCAAAAACTAAAAGGAAAAACAGAAGTTTATAATATTTCAAGACATTTCTAAATATTGTAAAAAATTTTCCTATCAGTGCATATCAATTTAGTTCTTCATTGGAATATGTTCATGTGCCAAGAAGACCACCATATCCATTGACACCACAGCCTAGAAGATAACTCAACATTGTTATGAGAACTCCATGACTCACTGTTATTATTCTATTTCCTTTTTAAAAAAATACATTGTGTAAAGAATGTTGCTTGTAGTGACAATGACATTTATTAAGGACTAGAAAGGCTTCTGCTTTCTGCCAGGCTGCAAATCAATTCTTGAGAATTCCATTTTGAAAGTATCAGATCCCGAAGCTTAGAAGTGGCTTGCAAGCAGGAGTATCTACACGGGCAGTAAAGACAGACAAGATGATATTCGGACTTTTGAAGGCCCATCCCTTTTAAAATATGAGTTTTATGTGCAATAGGTGTAAAAAAGGGGTGAGAATGTGTGTGGTTGTGGGTAACTCTTCATGTCCCTGATGGACTCCCCTTCCCTGTCCCTTTATCTTGGGAAATGTTGGGGAACAGTTTTGTGAGAGCAACAGTGGCATCTGCAGGGAATGGCTTTATAGGAGAGGTTTGGGGAGACAGAATAGACAGAAGTTGATATGATTTTCACCTTGCTGGTCAGCCCCCTTTTCCATCACTAACAGAACTGTGTTTCTTGACACACTCTAGGAAACATTGAGTGTCAGTACAGTAACAGGCAGAATCCGACAGGGGTTTCAGGACCTTGGATAGTTCCAAGCAGAGCACTTGCTTGAAAAGGCCTGGAAACTCCAAGGATCATCCTCAAATATCTTCCGACCTTGCTGAATTTGCCCCTCGGAAGTACTTGCAAGCGTCATGGGGGCCTTGAATGGATGCTGAGCCTGACGGAGAAAAGTCTTCTCAGAAAGAAGCAGCTGCCTCACAGCTTATTAGGAAACGCTGGCTAACCAGGTGGCAGAATTCAGGATGTTAGGAGGCCAGACCCCACCCTGCTTTATTATTTGCCGTGTGTGTGTGTGTGTGTGTGTGTGTGTGTGTGTGTGTGTGTGTGTGTGTGTGTGTGTGTGTGTGTACACGCACGCACCTGTTTCTTTGCCCAGGGTGCTCCTTTAGAACCCATAGGGGAGCCAAGGAAGGTGGGACTTCCAAGCACAGCTGTAATATGCATTTCTTTGCCAGCTGCATTTTGCCAGCATTCATAAGTTTAAACCAGAGGTGAAGAACCTGCAACCTCTGGATGTTGCTGGATTGCATCTCCTCATAAGTGCCAGCCAGTACAAGGAAGGATGAGAGATGCCAGGAGCTCCAACTCAAGGACCCTGGAATGTCAAACTCCTGGTCTCATTAAAGGCCCCTCACCAATTATTGATAGATAGAACATTTCTTGCATTTTTTTAATTTACTTTTCACTCTCCTCTGGTATGATTCCTGCTTTGAAATATGACTTTCCTCCTGGCCAAGACAGCATCGTATCTGGTGTGTGTGTGTGTGTGTGTGTGTGTGTGTGTGTGTGTGTGTGTGTGTAACATTGAGTAAGACTGTGTCTGTCAACAAAGAGATGTTATTGACTTACCATCCATTATTCTTTCAGAAAAAAAAATCTTATATTAGCAGTCACAGAGAAGTCTGCTTTATAGGCCTTTCAGGCAATGGCTTTATTTGTGTGAGGTGGCCATCTTTTTCAACTTTTTAAAATTCTTGCATGTGTCAATTGCAATATTCATGTTGCAATTTTATCCGGGTATTTCATTTATTCGTGTATTTCATTTCTTAAACATAGGAAAGCAAATGAATATTTCTGTGATCTGGGAGCCAGGGGTGAGACCAATTCTGTTGCAGATCTTGCATAGCTTGGTATGGACAGACTTGCTGTGAATGGCCAAATTAAGCATATCAAGCCCACCCCAAACGGCCATCTAATGGCACCTTTTCTCTGTGGGGCCACGAGGCTTGAGGTCTGTGAGAAGTCGATGGCCCAAGGAGCATGGCCTGAGACCCAGAACTGCAGCAACTTGACAGTCGCTGGTGGGTTTTGTGGAGGCCAAAGGGGTTCCCAGCCAGTTCACGTGTGGGAACTGAAGTGAACATGGCAGATGTTGTAAGAAGCTAGGCTGTGGCAGCCAGACATTAACAGGAGCCAGGTGGCATTGACTGTTAGAAAGGTTTTTACCAGACACCTTCTGATTTCTGGCTAGTAATTGGTCAGAAAAGCCTCAGAGAAGCCCTTTTTTGCCCAGGTTTTGTGTAGCAGACCACAGTCCCCTCATGTCTGCCTGGCTTTATCATTCAATATTTTTCTTTCTTCCTTTTTTCCACCCAGAGTAATAGAAAATGCTGGTTCTGTGTTAATTCTCTTGCTAGTCAGAATTGAAGTCCTGCCCACCAGTTTAAGATATTTCAGTAGTTTGTGAAATAGTACATCTAATCAATAATATCATGCATGACAAAGCAAAAATAAACTTGATTTCTTTGTGAAGGTGTTTCCAGAGCTTTAGGGAACAACTTATTGCAAGACAGTAATCTCAGCAGAATTCTTTATAATAAACACATTTAATTTAAATTACAAGTTTCCAAACAAATGTCTAGTCATTTTGCTTTGTTATTACAAAAGACAAAGAGATTTTTTGGGGGAGGGGGTCTGGATGTAGATGTTCACAGCTGGTTCCTGAACAGAATACAATCTTCCTAAATTATACTGTTAAAAAGAATAAAATATGGTGCTAAATAACACATAACATAAAAATGTTATTAGTGCGTTCTCTCGCTCAGCAACAAAACTATTAGTACACACTTTTTAATTTTGCCTGTTATCCAGCAGAACAATTTACATCATCATTGTTCTGGCAGTATTTAAACTATTTAACAATTTTCAGAGATGACAAAAAGCAACAGAATTAAATACAATGTAACCAGTTTTAAATGATTTGCATTTACAAAGTCTTCAGAAACCAAAACCCAGATGAATTTTTGAGAGATGTTAGATTCTTTTACCATTCAGTATTTTGTTTAACCACTTTAATTGGGGAGGGGGGTTAAAAAAATATCAGGAGGCAGCTGCCTTTTAGGCTGTGGCTGCCATTGCCAACCTGGGTTTAAAAGCAAAACACTCCTCCATTATTTGGACTAAAGGAATTTCAGGTTTGTATAGAGTGGATACAGTGGAGATCCAGAAAGTAATGTTCATGTTATGTAAGCATTGCATTCATTTAATATTTATAAATATATGTAGATACGTAGCTCCCTGTTACTGTTTTTGTTGTCTGTGAAACAATAAATCTGAATGTGAAAGTATCAAAGTTGTTTTTATCATAACATATGGCACTCTTATCTTCAGGAAACCCAATGTAACGACCTGCTTCAAAACCTCATCCCAAGAAAACAGAACACTTGGAACAGATTCATCCCAAAAGGAACTTTTATTAGGAGAAGTTGACAGCAGGCATAGAAGGTAGGATCTGGGGGTTACCCCCTCAAATCAATAGGTTAAAGGAGCAAAAAGCAAATCCCACCCCAACAGTTCATCTGGTCAGTTCAAACGAGCCAATTCTTCGCACCTTCCCTTCCGCAGTGCAAGATAAGCCAGATGGCCAGAGGCACATTCCTTTCTCACCCCAGGTTGACATCAAGGGGAGAATAGTTCAAAGAGCAAGCAGATAGAGGAAGCGAAGAGGATGCATTGTAGCAGTTAAGCAAAAGGCCAATACACATACAATTCCCCAAAAGCCTCCCCCCTCCCCCCAGGAGTGTGGCAGAACCGATAGAAAGGAAAAAGAAAGGAAAGGAAAAGAAAAAGGCACCACCACCAAAGAAATGGATTCTGACAGGCCAC
>NW_015386747.1:32992-34343 GCF_001527695.2 Protobothrops mucrosquamatus
GTGGGAAACGGGTCCAAGTGGCTCTCTGAGTGTTTTGGGTTGCCCACCCCTGGTCTGGTTTGTCAGGATACATAGCATGGAATTACTAAGTAGCCTAGGGGCTCTGATATGGCGTTTAAGGACCCATTTGTTCTGGGGTGGAGGCAAATACTTCCAAGCAACTAAATATTATGTGTATCCATTATGTTTCCTAGAGTCTAGAATGTCTTTAATTTCAAAATGCTGCTCCCCTTCTACCATGATTGGAGGGGGAGGAGGGGCTGCAGCTGGCCTTAAGGGCGAGTTCAGTTCACGCTTTAAAAGGCTGATGTGAAATACTGGATGAACCTGTCTGAATGTCTTAGGGAGCTTTAGTTCAACTGTCATGGGATTGATTATCCTTGTAATGGGGAAGGATCCCACAAATTTTGGTCCTAGTCTCTTAGAAGGTTGTAGGGACTTTAAATATTTTGTAGATAAATATTTTATCTCCTACTTGAAATGGTTTGGGCTCAATTCGTTTTTTATCTGCTTGGAATTTATATGCCTCCCTAGCCTCATCTAAAGCTTTCCTCACAACTGGCCAGGTATTTTGGAGTTGTGCAATCCACTCTTTCAAGGAGGGTGTTGAAAGAAAAGTCTTCATCCTGGTTCATCCAAGCCGGGGATAAATAAACAACATGGCGACTGCTTTGGGAAGAAGGCTACAGTTTATTGAAGAGCCAGACTGAAAGATGGTTCTGGCAGGAAGGAGGAGAGAAATCAAGGGCTGAGCACATGTGGAGTAGGTTTTTATACCCTCTGAAAGGCTTTTGTTTGGAATAGTTTCCTGTTCCTGTGGCATGAACTTTGAACTGAGTCTGAGTATGCTTTTCTGGGCCTTGGTATCTGTGGTTTAATCGTATTATGTCCCAAAAGTCATATCCTGCTTCCCTGGGGCTGGGCTAATGACTCTTAGAGTTTGGGTGGGGTATGCAGATTTTAGGTCTCTTTGTCTTCTTGATCTCCTAGCTGGGGCCTTTCTGATGGTTTACATCTGCATTTGTATAGAGCTGGCTCCTGCCTGGGACAGAGAGATTTGGGGGTATCAAGGAAAACTGGGCATGCTTTTCTGTCTCTTTAAGATCCTTGAAGGGAATATATTTTTCTGCCTTTTTAATATTTCCTTCTCTGGGGAGGTGACTTCCCTCAAGGGGATAGGGCTTTACGAGCTTTATCTATTCCTTTGGCTATAGTCCAAGAATATTTAATCCTATAATACACCATCTAATAATCTTTCTCTAGCTTTCCAAATCAGTAAGTTTGGCTCGCCAGGTTGTATTTTTGTAAATGTTATTGGGGACAAAAAAGACAAATCAAGTAAGGTATAAGG
>NW_015386747.1:35161-57426 GCF_001527695.2 Protobothrops mucrosquamatus
GTTTTGAAGATTCTTGTTGTTTGTATTAAATTGTAGTTTTCTTCATTTGTAGTTTTTCTATTTAAGTCACTTTCATTTAATTTATATTCTGTTGTCTGATTTGTTTGTTCATTCTTTGTTGTCATTTTTTGAGTGTCATTTAGTTGTAGGTTTAAGTTAGAGATATGTTCATTTATATTGTCAAACTGATTACTAATCTCATCATGGTTTGAAACAATTATCGTTTGAATCTGTTGCAGCATTGTGTATATTTTCTCCTGGAATGTATTTGTATTGTCTTGAGTCATTTTTCCTGCAGATCTTTGAAGCTCCAAACTGGGTTCTTCAGGAAAAGATGATAAGTATGATTCTATATTACTTTTAGATAGGTATCTAATATCCATTTTATCTCTCCCCTCTAAGTAGTTTTCCATCGGTGTCATAATCTTTTTAATTAGTTTTATCAATCCAGTCCATCTTAAAATCCAAACAGCCAAATCTTACATAGTTCTTATCTTTATATAATGGTTTTATAATCCAGTACGTTTCCAATTATCAAGGCACCACTGAAAACAATATTTTGTGGCAGTTTTCTTTTCAGGGGTCTTATAATTATCAGCCAGTCAGGATTCAGTTCAAAGTATTTGACCATCTAAAAGTTTTCCAGTAATTTCTCTTTTAGACTAACCAAAGGCCATTTTTTTCTTTGCAAACAGTTCTTAGGTTAAGATTTAAGAATGCAGTTCAGTGTGTTTATAATCCCAAAAGGTCAGCAGTTTCTAAACATATGTAGTTTCACTCAGTATCAGATAACTCAATGCTTTGTTCCCAGCTGTTTCGAGGCGTCTTGCCAAATTTTAGATCAGTGCTGCTATAGTTTTCTCTAATCCTCCACTAGATGTCACTGTTCATTTTTCAACTTTTTAAAACAAAGTTACTTTTGTTCTTCTTTTTATATATATACTAGCTGTACCCGGCCACACGTTGCTGTGGCTCAGTCTGGTTAGCGTGTGTTGCTTTTACGTCCAACAGATGGCATTTTTCAAAAAAAGCATGTTTTACCTGTCACAGGTGTGACATCTATATAATAGTAGGTATATAAAAACACACACGTATTCGAATGCAATGTTGTGTCAAAATTTCAAAGCAATCGGTGAAGAACTTTCGGAGATTTAAGATTTTGAACAAACGAACATTTACATTTTTATTTATATAGATAATTTCATCAATGCTTTTCCAGGTATAGAGTTTTAACAATTTTCTTAGCTTTTAAATTTATCCAAACTGTGATAATGTTTATTCCCCATAAGAGTTACTTTGCCACTTCCGTCTATAGAAGGGTGAGACAATCCCCCCCTTCTCACTTTGAGAGGCTTTTTGTTTCTTGGGGATCTTTTCCAGGAAATTAGGTATAAAATAGTAGAGAGAAGATGAAATTCCTCACCCAGTTTCAAGCACACTGTTCACTATTGATTAGTGCTGGTTAGTGCTTTTGGACTTTGGTGCAAGTAGTTTGGGTTGGTTAGTGAGGCGTGGCCAGCCTTTCTCCTGTCAGGTTAGAAGGCTTTCCCCAAATGAATGAAACGACCGCCATCATTCCAGAGTCGTCGGGGCACCCTTCTTTTCTTCGCCGCCTATCCGGGGCAACTTAGACCCATTTAGGGTCCCCTGGCAGGGCGAAACTAGCCGCGGGGTACAGAGGTCAGCAATCTTGTGACCGGTCGCTACGGTGCCCGAGGCTTTTCTCTCTCTTGTGCTCTGGTCGTGACTGGAGCGGCCAGTTGGCGCAATGGAATTAATGGTTTGACCATGTCTGATTTGGTACAGTTATACTGAGGCATTCGTGACAGGGTGTCAGCCAGAAAATTCTTGCCTCCCGGGAGGTAGCACAAAGTTAAATCAGTTGAAGTGCTGTGCTCATCAGGCTTGCTTTGGTGACAGCCTCTGTGGGGTTTTTAATGCCTCCAGGTTTTTGTGGTTGGTCCACACTTCAAAAGGCACTTTGCTCCCTTCAAGAAAGCGCCTTCATGTTAAGAGTGCCCAGCACACGGTGTAAGCCTCCTTTTCCGGGCAGTCTGGTGATAAAGTACAGGTAGTCCTTGACTTACAACAGTTTGCTTAGTGACTGTTCGAAGTTACAACATCAGCGAAAAAATGACTTTTGACCATTTTTCACCCTTATGACCGTTTCAGCATCCCCAGGGTCATGTGATTTACATTCAGATGCTTGGCAACTGATTCATATTTATGATGGCTGCAGTGTCTCAAGGTCATGTGATCCCCTTTTGCAACCTTTTGGCAAGCAAAGTCAATGGGGAAACCAGATTCACTTAACAACCTTTTATATCATTGAGGGCCGCATTAGCATTGTGGTTACTGTGTGGGGGGGTCCTTCCTTCCTTTTTCCTTCCCACCCTGCCTCCCTCCTCTCATTCCCATTTCCCTCCCTCCCTCCCTCCCTTCCTTCCTTCCTTCTCTGATCCTGGCACTTCTGCTGAGCCCTGACAGCTGACCCGTGCTTCTGCAGCCTTGGAACCTGGCAAAAACCAGCTGGGAAGGAGTCTGTCCCATCTCCAAAGACAGTCCCCCTTCCTAATTCCCAAGCGAACAGCAGAAGTGGAAAAAACCCAAGCGTGCCATTCCCCCCTCCCCCTCAGCACAATGGCAGGGCACCAGAATATGAATGGTGGACCTAACACCAAGATTTGCATGTAAAATTTCAGCATTCTCACACTGGAATGATTTTCAGCCAGCTGTAACAAATTTAATTCTAGTTTATTTTAGTTCGTTGTAGTCATATTCTCAGAGCAAACTGAGGGAATGGAGCGTGCAGGCATCAGGGTGACTTCTAGCTAAAGCTCTCCTTAAAAATTCTGATACGTATCAGGAGTATCTGATGTGTATTGTAGCACAGGAGTATTGCTTAGGTCATTTATTTTAGTAGTTAGAAGCAGTAAGGCATATCCATCAAGCCATCCTGGACCAAATGAGCACCGAAGGCCCCCCAGAAGAATTGGTCCAGAGCAAGCAGAAACTCAGTTAATCTGGGGTGTGTGAAAGAAACAGATGATGTCTAGAAAAAAACCAACTATGCAAAATTGAAAACAGCAAAAGGACAGGAAGACAATGGAGAAGGTGAATGGAGGAGATGAAGAATATGACTGGGCTGCACTTGAAAGAGTTACTGATGCCCCCCGGGATCTGGATAGCATTTGGGTAGTGAATTAAATTGTTGAAGTTCTTTATCAGTTTGTTTGGAGTGAAAAAGAATGTTTGGGGCAAAGCCTCAGGCTGGGCCCAGCCATGATTCCAACCAAAGTGTTAGAATGTGGCTCGTTGTCCATACTTTTTGCTGCTTAAGAGCACGAAGATGAATGCCTGGGAGTTTGGTCCCGACATGGAGAGTCCTGAATTCTTGCAAGAGGTGAAAGTTCAGCCTGGGAGGTCTTCAACACAGGATTTTCAGAAATTCTTATCAAGAATTTCTCCGGTTCTTCTCCATAGCTGAGCCATCTTAATAAGTCACAGGTCAACCCAGATGCACAGAGTAGAACTCAGCTTTTTGCATCTCTTAGAAATTTCAGAAGGAAGCCAGGAGAGGTCCTGAAGGAGCCCTGCTTCCTGCAAAGTTGAATCAACCTCAGGAGTTTTCTCCTTTCACCCATCTTTTCAAACCTCTTCCTATATAATTGGGCAGTACCTAGATAACAGGAAATGTATCTGCATATTTCTTGAGTGCATTTAATTATCTAATGTAATCTTTTTTCTTATTCTTTCCATTACTGATTGATAATTAATCCAAGCTGCCTCAAGAACTGCTTCACCAAAATCTGGTCTTCAAGATCCTCCTTTGATTTACCTCTACCCAATCATGGTAGAGAAGCTCTTGGGACAGCTGCAAAGAAGACAGAGAGCAGGAATACGTAATGGAAACTCTTTTCGCTCTGCAGAAGACTCAGAAGTTTTAGCAATTCAGATAAATGCAAAACCTGAAATCCTGTCTATTTCAGTGGTAAAGATGTCCGTGGATATTGAGAAGACAACACTCAGCAGCCTTCAGGGAAGGGCAACTGGAGTGAAAAAGACAAGTTGGAGGGTGGAGAGGTTATTAATGATGACGGCATGATGTTAATTCTAATTACCCCATAAAGAACGCCAGGGTTGCAATTACTGTTCCCTTCCCCACCCTCCCATCCTCCATCTCTATCTGGATGAACAATACTTCGTTGGTTGTTTTTCATGTCACAAGAGCACCAATCCAATTTGGGAAGGCAATTAGCACGAAACGAGCAAGCAGCAGCAGACAGGAATGGCCCATCTAAAGTGTCACTTGTCTGTGAAACGACGCAAGAAGTGAAGTGATGCATCCTGCAGATCGGGTGATTGGAAATATACCATTGTAATGAAGCACTGTGCTCACTTGCTTTTCTGCGCACAAGCAATGCTCATCCTACTATCGATCCAACCGGAAGCTTCCCTGATTTTCTCCCAAACATCAACCTGGTGCCAACTTGCAGTGACAGTTGGGGGAGGTGAATTTCCCCCCCTTCTTTGAATCCGATACAGCAATATTTCACAGCTCTTCCTCTCATTGCAGGGGTGGATGAGCAATCGTATTGCCAAATAGATTGGATGGAGACAAGTCACCCATTTGCTCCATGCCAGCTGGGGAAGGCAAAAAGACCTTGTAAAAGAGTATTTTTCAACTTGGAGATGTATCTGAAATGGTCTGGCTGTCTCCTAGATCACATTCCCTATAGGAAAAAGACTTTAGATCAGGGTTGCCTAACCTTAGTGACTTTAAGACTTGTGGACTTCAACTCCCAGAATTCCTCACCCAGCCATGCTTCTTATCCCCATGATGGCTTGGGAATTCTAGGAGTTGAAGTCCACAAGTCTTAAGTTGCCAAGATTAGACACCCTTGCTTTAGATGGTCTGACAACTAGAAAATGTACATTTAAAATTGAATCTTTATGAAAAATATAAGATCTCCTGTCTTCAGCAGAGAGTTGGACTAGAAGACCTTCAAAGTCCCTTCCAGCGCTATGATTCTATGATTTTAAGAATTATATTCCCCTAGATCATGTTGACCAGCAGAGAGAAGCAGGTGTGACATTCAATTAATCAGATGTTTCCTCATGTAATTTAAATTATTAAGATGAATTATGTATTTAAGTTTTGTTCTTCAAAAAATCATGTTTGCTGGCATTAATGAAATGTGTGTGTACTTTGTTGCAAGTAAGACTTCATTAAAATGTTACTGATAAGAGACTTCCAGTTTTGTGCGATAGCAACCGGTTGTGGGCTTACGGATTCTCCACACCCCCGCAGCTAATTTCGCCCTGCCAGGGGACCCTAACTGGGTCTAAGTCTCCCCGGAGAGGTGGCAAAGAAAGAAGGGTGCCGCAGTGATTCTAGAACGGCGGCGGTCATTCTGTTCGGCTTCTAACTCGACAGGAGAAAGGCTGGCCGTACTTCATCGACCAGCCCAAGCTATTTGCAACCAAAGTCCAAAAGTACTAACCAGCACAACTGTGAACAGCGTGCTTGAAACTGGGTGAGGAATTTGATCTTCTCTTTTCTATTCTATATTTAATTTCCTGGAAAAGATCCCAAGAAACAAAATACCTCCGAAAGCGAAGGAGGGGGACTTCCGCCCCACCCTTCTACTAACAGAAGCGGTGAATTAATCTTTTTATGGAGAATCAAAATATATGGAAGTGAAATAAATATAAAACCTGAAATTTAAAACTAAATCTAGAATTCTTGAATGGTTAAGGCTCTCATTCTAAAGATAATTGCTCATTTTGGAAATTGAAAAACAAATAGATACTGACACCTAGTAGTGGATGAAGACTATGACAGCTATGACTTTAATATAAGACTTGGCAAAACCTGGAAAAAGCTAATCTGTGTTTGTGACCTTCAAAGCTTTAACAACAAAGAACAGCTGTGACAAAAAAGACAATAATCTGGGCTGTAGACAAAGAGAGAATTATAAATTTCAGGGAAAAAAATCTTATTTGAATTATTTGGATTACAAATATCTATTTAATCGTGACTCTAAAGCTATTTGCAGAGAAAAGAAAAGAAGAGAAAAACTCAATTTCTTGGCCATCATGGATCAGAGACATGTAGAAAGAACATATCAACAAAACATAAATACTCCACAGGAGGAGATATATAGTACATTGCAACTAATTCAAACAACAATTATTTTAAACCACAAAAAAATACAAAATAAGTTTGAAAATATAAATCAATCTATTTCCAAGTTAACTCTACAACAACAAAAATCTCAGAAAACAACAACAGAGAAGGAGCAGATAAAACAGATAAATGGATACAAAATTGAGAACAGAGACTTTAAAATGGAACTTAACAAAACAAGGAAACATGACTTAATCCTAGTGGAAAAAAATTCACAAGAATTGGAAAAAACAACTTATTCCTTAAGACTACAAAATAAATCTGAGGACAAGAAAACAGATTGGATAAAATGGACTGTAGAGATGTCAGGAACATTGGAGAGAAAGGAAATGATAAGAGAAGTGGAGAGAAAGAAAAAGAAAAAGATTTTCAACAAAAGTGGAAAAGCAGAAGACACTTCATCTGATTTACTTTTTATATCTATAGCAACATTTACGAACATATGGAAAAACCTTTCAACTCAGCAAAATACATTGATTAAGAAAGATACCCGGCAAAGGAAAAAGACCAAAGTGGAAATCAAGAAAATAGATGATGGGACCTACCAGAGAGGATACTTAAAAAAGAAACATTTGTTTGAATATGGTTAAAGAAATAGAAAAGATTTGGAATATATATGTCATTCTAAGAGGGATGAATCCCCTAAATAATATAGTATGCTTTTTTCCCTTTTTTATTCTATTTCTTGATATGAGTAATATAAAAAAGTTGAAATGGCTTAGATAAAAGAAATGTTTTAGATATTTAAATGTGATTGAATTTAAGAAAATTATAATGGATAAAAATGTTTTGAATAAGAGTTAAATGACTAGATGACTAGATGTATTAAATGGAATATTTAAAGATTAAACATATTTTTAATTATGGTTAAAAAGAATAAGAAATCTTGGACACAAATATATATTAGCTTAGGAGGGATATATTTTAAGTAGTATGTTATTTTTTATGTTTCTTTACTCTTGCTCTCCTTTCTTTTTTTTCACTGTTTTATCTATTCCTTAAGAAATGTAAAAGTGCTGAGATGGTTCATATGGAAAAAATAGACTTAAATTTTTAAATGTAATTAATTTTTGAGAAAATTTTAACCAGTAAGAATACTTAGAATTTTGTGGGAGAAAGAAATTTAAATAAGGACTGTAACAGGATCTATGATAAGGCAACCAGAATGATTGGATAGAATATTGATGTGATTATTATTTTTAGGAATATTGGGAAAAAATATAGATTTAATTGTTATCTATTAAAACAATAAGAATTGTATTAACTTAATGTTTGCAAAAGAGGATATTTTGGGGAAAATAGGAAATCAACTAAAACCATTATGTTATGGATTATATAAATCAATTGTTAGTGATTGTTTTACAAATGTAAACCCAGACAACACACTGTTCACCAATTATTAAATGATTTATGTTTTAAAAAATCAATAATATATATTACAAAAAATAAAATAAAATGTTACTGATACATTTACTAGCCATTTTTTATTAAAAAGAAAAGAAAAAGTCTATTCAAATTTCAAAACTCTTGCCGAAATTTCAGATAGCCAAGGCAGAGGTCTTTCTGAATTAAACTGGGGCACATTTCATTCTTACCTTCCCAAATGTTCACTTTTTAGAGAGTTGCTGTCACCAGCCTGGAACTTTTTAGGGTTGTCCACAAAGTCATTAAGGAATTCTGGGTTGTAGTTCTAATATACTAGGAAGACACTATTTCCCCATCTTTTTTGTTGATCTAAATTAACTGAGTTTTGCAGTACAAAGAACTGCAAGGAGGAGACTTCAGGCTGAGATGCAGTTTATTAAGAACGGGAATCCAATCTGTTGAGGCTTCGGTCAAGATAATAGAAAGTAGCTTGAAAGTGAATTTAGTGGGTGATGGTGCTCTGATTAAATACAACTATTGGAAAAGAGATGGTTTATTTATCAAAAGCCTTTAGTAAGAACTGTTACAATATCTTCACTGGCAAAATAGTGGAATATTAGTTACAAAGCATCAGCACATCAAAAGTGAAACCAAGTCTGGAGACACACATAACAATTCCCCAATACAAAGTTTAAAAAATCCCTCCCCTAAAACTATGCAAGCAATTACGTTCCCCAATACATCTTGGAGGGCTTTTTACGCAACGCCCAGCCTGCAGTCTCGGGAGCAGCTGATGACCACGGGACAAAATATTATTTAGACTAGCAAAGCACCTGGGCCACCCCCTCCCTCCGTTCTATGTGGCAACCGAAAATGAATAGGAAAAATGGCTGCAGCCAGGCTCATTTGTAGAGTTGACATAATGTATATTGTATTTGTAATTACTGAAAAAAGTTGGAAGTTACTGTTTCTTTATATTTTTTGTTTTTCTTTATGCCCTTCCCTACTTTTTCCTTTTAAATTATTTGTTCTGTTTTTTATATTTTATTTCGTGAGAGAGAGAGAGAGAGAAAGAGAGAGAGAGGGAGAGAGAGAGAGAGAGAGAGAAAAGGCAGCCCTCCAGGGATCTCCCATGCAGGAGTAGACCACAACCTACTAGTAAGCTAGAAAAAGGTGGAATAGACAACATCACCACCAGATGGATCTGTAGCTGGCTGGCAAACCGTACTCAACGAGTAGTCCTCAATGGCACTACATCCACATGGAGAGAAGTAAGCAGTGTGGTGAAACCATTCACTCTCTTTCTTTGATCAATGAATTTGGTGGACAACTTTGAAAATCCATGTATGCTCAGATTTAGTCAGTGAATAGATGAAAATGAGAATGTGTTTGCCTTTCCTTTACATATGTGTCTAATTTCTCTTTCAACAGTTTAACTGCAGCTACTAAGCTTAGGACAGGTTTACCTTGCCATTAATAGATGTATGACAGTGAAAGGACCTCATTTGACCTCCTTCCTTATTGTAGTAGTGATCCTCATCTGTCTTTTCCTAGATTTTTCTATGTTGAACTCTAAAAAAAAAATCACAGTTAAATTTATTCACAATATAATTATACTACTAATACCACAACTTTTTTTCTCTCTCTAAAAGTTGAGGTGAAAAGAAAGTTCATTGCATGTGGTTGATATTAGAAAGAAGAAAAACTAAATGTGAACAAGCTGCCTGCTAAAGTGAAAGTTACGCTCTTGGGAACTTGATCAAAGTCAAGGTAATGCATTAAATGAATTGCCAAAAGTATAACAAACTTGAATATTTAGAGAATTATCTCTTTTTCCTACTAGGACTATTTTGACATAGGCAGGTTTCTGTTAAGGAGGTCACAGCCAAGACAATTGGGAAAATTTTAAAATTTTATTACAGAATATCTAATTTTATAAAATTGCCTTAATCTAGACTTCACTTTGTAAAGTAAAGAGTTTGAAATGGTGTGGAAAGCTCTGGGCCCTGGTTGTTAAGTGGAATTGCTTCTTCTCTTCTGAAGCCACAACCAGCGGGAGACTTGATATTTGATAAGAGAACGGGGATCTTTACAAGCACAGCCTTATCTTTGCAATGCAGAATGTTTGCATTCATAGAACAGAAGATAGGATAATATCCAGTTTTGTTATCCTATTTCTTATACTCCTTCGGCATATATTTCCATAACTTATTAAAATCAGACCACCAAAAAGCTGACGTTTGTTTAAAAGAAGCAAATTCAGAAAACATGTACTTAAAACACACACTACCCTAAAAAAATATCCACCCAGAAGGTGAACCCTGTTCACCTCGCTACTGCCAGGTGTGCTGTTTTTCTTGCAAAGTAGAAAGAGCGCTGGGCTGCCCCTGTCCCAGTGAACAAGGTGGGTCTCCAGCAGGCAACCCAGGTTCTGCTTCCACCTCTCCGTAATAGTCACCTTTATTCTGGATTCATACAACATAATCTTTAGGTCAGTGTGATGACTTCCCCAGACCCTTCCAGATGTCAGCTCAGAGGAAAATGAACCAGGCCCATCTGAAGGGGAGTTGGTCAGTGGCTCCAAGCAGCCACCTGAGAGGGATTTGGCTGAAGCACAACTGAAGCAGGACAGCCCTGAGGCTTCAGGTGGGGAAAGCATGCAGCTGCAGCCAGTCAATGATAGGAAGAGGAACTGCCTTCTGCACCTGATCCAAGAGCATGTAGGGCACTGAAAACACAGGAGCAGAGAAGGTCAGCCAGATCACTCGCAAAGAGGTAGCCTCGTCCCTTTTGATGGGCTGCATTGGAAGCTGGTATTTAGCACAGCAGACAGATGGAAGTGATGCTGGGAACAAATATGTTCATTTACTAGCTGTTGTTTTCTGGTCGTTGTGATCTCTGCCTTAGATTGACACCATGCCTCGACTTGGATTGTGCCTTGTGAACTATGGATTTTTCTTACCTCATGAACCTTCTTGTATTGTGGATTTAATTTTGCCTGATGGGTTTATTCTGATTGGGAAACTTTCAAGTGCCTTGTGGACTCATTGGCCATCACTCTATGGACTAGCCTCGGTCTGCTTGTGGCTGGACTTAATTGGGACAGTTCTGGGTTTTTGGTGAAAGGAGTTGCGGGAGAATATTAATAAATCCACTAAACCACAGGTGTGTGTGTGTGAGAGAGTCAATTACAAACTAGTACTGAACTTTATACCATATGCTAAACTTTGTTAGGATTAATAGTTTTTTTTCTTTGTGGCTTGGCATTGTTATGTGAAGTCAGCCTTTAGGTTGACTATTATTGTTGAAATATATTTATCAGTATTCAACTAGAGAGAACAATATGTATATATTTATTTTTATGCACTTTTTGTCTTTAGTTTTGGGTTTGTTGTTGTTTCCCTTTTTTCCTGTTGAAGTTGTATTTTAACTTTGGAAATAAAATAAAATTACCAAAACTGGGTGAACTAGAGTCCTAGAGTCTAGAAACTAGAGTCCTAGAGAAGTAAGCTGGGTGTCAGAACCCATTTCTTTGGTGGTGGGGCCTTTTTCTTTTCTTTTCCTTTTCTTTTCCTTTCTATGGGTTCTGCCACACTCCTGGGGGGAGGGGGGAGGCTTTGGGGGAATTAACTGCTACAATGTATCATCTCTGCTTCCTCTATCTGGTTGCTCTTTGAACTATTCTCCCCTTGATGCCAACCTGGGATGAGAAAGGAATGTGCCTCCGGCCATCTGGCTTATCTCATGCTGCGGAATAACGAAATAACAGAGTTGGAAGGGACCTTAGAGGTCTTCTAGTCCAACCCCCTGCTCAAGCAGGAAATCCTGTAACATTTGACAAATGGTTGTCCAAAGAAGGGAAAGTGCGAAGACCCAACAATGTTTTCACAACCTTGGGAACTGAGTCTTATCAGCCTCTGGCCATCTGGCTTATCTCGCGTTGCGGAAGGGAAGGTGCGAAGATCCAACAACGTTTTCACAACCTTGGGAACAGAGTCTTATCAGCCTTGTTCCCACAGTGGACTTAACATCTGGGGATTGGCTCGTTTGAACTGACCAGATGAACTGTTGGGGTGGGGTTTGCTTTTTGCTCCTTTAACCTATTGATTTGAGTGGTAAACCCTCAGATCCTGCCTTCTATGCCTGCTGTCAACTTCTGCTAGTAAAAGTTCCTTTTGGGATGAATCTGTTCCAAGAGTTCTGCTTTCTTGGGAAGAGGTTTTGAAGTGGGTCCTTACATTAGGCAGGATCTGACGTAGTTGGTCAGCCCAGAAGATCTTACCACGGGGACCATGCAAACCATGTCTGATTTAGGTACGGAGAAGGAAGAAGCCATAAGTGGGGAGGGAATTTTCCCTCCAGGCTGGCCCAAGTGGATGCAGCTCACATTCCTCCAGCTCCTCCGATGAAGCCATGGTCGCTGAGCACTGAGATAAACCGAGGTTGTCTATGGGCGTTGGGAAGAAGGAGGACTGGGAGCGGAAGGCCAGGAAGGTGACCCTCAAACATGGCAGTCACCAACCAGGATGGAAAGTGGAGATGGAGAGGTCACACCATCTCAGTGAAGACGAGGAAGAAAGACCAGCCCGCTCCAGCCGGTTCCTAGAGCAAACCATCAACATGCTGAGAGTAGCTTTCGACTCCCTCAAGGGAGAGCTGATCCATGTTGTGGCACAGTGAACCCAGGCACCATAGAGGATGCAGCTGGCGTCGGAATTGAAGTGGCAATCCCAGGTCCTTCTACCAGCACTTCGGAGACTGTGGCCGTCACTACAGCAGCAGCCACTCTCGCCCGAGCCACACCGGAGCTGGTCACTGACACAGAAGGAGAGGTCACTGGGCTAGTCAGAAGTTCCTGCAACTGGGGGTAAAGTACAGTGGAGAACCACACAGATTGGGGTACTTCCTGGCCCATGTCTTGAGCTACATGGAGGAGTATGGGCGAGACATCCCCAGCGACCATGGACAGGTGAGGATTGTGACCATGGTGCTAGAGGTGGTGGCTACTGACTGGATGGTGAACCTCCACGATGCAGATGCGCCCGAACTGCACAATTTTAATCATTTCATGGCAGCCCTCAGGAGACATTTCGAGGATCCCTTAGCTGATTGGAAAGCCAGAGAGTGCATAAAGACTGTCAGGCAGGGCTGGTGCCCTGTGGCGGAATACACGGAAGAATTCCGAACCTTTGCCAGCAAACTTAATTGGCCAGAAGAAGTTCTGATGCGTCACTTCAAAGATGGGCTAAATGACGACCTGTATTATGCCTTCCCCAGGGTGACCCTGACTTACTCCACGACTGATACGTACTGGCTGAGGCGGAGATTGACCAGGAGGCCAGGAGGCAATGGCATCTGGGAGATCTTGCAGAAGGTCTCCAGCAGAAGCACCCTGGGAGCCAGCGAAGAAGACTCCCACTACGCCCCAACCAACGGGCTGCTTCAAATGTGGGAAGGATGCTCACCACACCGCTGAATGCCACTCAAAAGACTCTAGTTCGAAAGCCAGACCGAGTAGCAGGGGGGAAATCAGGAAAAAACCCACCGAAGCCGAAGGAAACAGCAATGAAAAGCGTGGAGGTTGTCGTGGTCCTAGCCCCCTCCAGACAGGGGGAAGGAACTCCAACCCAGACCGGAGGACCCTCAGAATCTTTGGAAGACGGTTTGGAGGACGAACCCCTGGAAAGTGGACTCATCACCAGAACCGTAGAACTGGTTAGTCCAGGGATGCTGGAAAAAGCTGCCCTAAGAGCCCTAATAGACTCTGGTTGCACTCGCTGCCTCATAAACTCAACTCTGGTGGGGAACTTAGGAATCCTGGTGAGGAGGCTAAAGAAGCCGATTTCTTTTGGCCAAATAGATGGGTCCATTGCAGGGGGAGTCCCGGCCACCCTTGCCACGCAACCTGTTCAGCTGACCATAGGGAACCACGTAGAGACTTTAATGTTCGTGGTGACCACTGGGATGGAATGCCCACTCATATTAGGCATGACATGGCTAACTAAATGAAACCCCAGGGTGGATTGGAGGACTGGGGAACTGAGATTCCCGAAAGGAAAAATCGATGCCCAGAAGGTAACCCAGGCCAAAGGAGGGGGGGTGAAGTCCCTGGAAAGTGCAGCTGCAGTAAGCAAGGGGAAGCTGGAAGGCATACCAGAGGAATACCGAGATTTGGCTGAAGTTTTCAGCGAAGAGAGGTTTGACGAATTACCCCCTCACTGGCCCACAGACTATGCTATTGAAATACTCCCGGGGCAAAGTTACCTAAACCAAAACTATACTTCATGACCCTGCGGGAGTTAGAATTTTAAAAAATGTAGAAAAGAATTTAGTGAGGGGTTTCATCTAGCCGGCAAAGCCAAAAACAGCAGACCCCGTGCTATTTTGCGAAAAGAAGGATGGGTCTCTTCGTCTCTGTATGGATGATAGATCTCTCAACTCAGTGAGTGAAAGTAACCTCTACCCCCTCTCTTTGATGAAGGACATGCTGGCACATCTGTCTAAAGGGAATATTTTTTCAAAGTTGGACTTGAGAGAAGCATATTACAGAGTCAGAATTAAAAAAGGGGATGAATGGAAAACCGCATTGTTTCCAATTCAGAGTTCTGCCGTTCAGAGAGCACCCGCAGTGTTTATGCAATTGATAAACGAGGTGCTCCAGGAACAACACTATAAGGGGGTGCTTGTTTACCTGGACGATATCCTGATATTTACTGAGACTAAGGAGGAACATGTGAAACTGGTCTGCGAGCAGCCCATTTGTATGCCAAATATCAAAGTGTGAGTTCCACAAAGATAGAATCGATTACCTTGGATATCGCATCTCGTCAGACGGCATAGAGAGGGACCCCGGAAAAGTACGGGCTGTGCTAGAATGGGCTCTGCCTCGCACCAGGAGGCAATTGCAAAGATTCCTCGGATTTGCAAACGTTTACCGCCAATTCATCCCCTCTTTTGCACAAATTGCGTTACCCATCATGAACCTATTAAAGATGAAAGAGGAGAGAAAACCGAAGCCCAGTCAACCATTGAAATGGGCTGTAGAATGCCAAGCCTCTTTTGAGAAATTAAAAAGATTGTTCTCAGCAGAACCAGTATTAAAACACCCGGATACTGAGAAACCTTTTGTAATTCAAGCGGATGCTAGTGACGTAGAAGTGGGGGCAGTACTGCTTCAGGGGAATAATGAAAGAAAATTACAACCTTGTACTTACATATCGAGAAAACTCACAAAGACAGAACAAAGGTGGGCAGTTTGGGAAAAGGAAGCTTATGCCATCTGGTGGGCTCTCTTAACCTGGCAACATTTCTTGGAAGGGAATAAAATCCCTTTCCAAGTATGGACTGACCACAAGAACCTGGAAGCCCTAAAAACACCCAGAAAGTGGTCTCCCAAACAGGCAAGGTGGCCCCAGCATATCCACTGGTTCAATTTCACCATAAAACATCTACTGGGGGTAAAAAAATTCCTAGCAGATGCATTGTCACGGCTACCGCAATACAACAGCAACAAATCAGAGATAACAGATCCACTCATGCCATCAAAACAATTAGCTGCACAGTCACCACTCGAGCGCAAGCCAAAACACCCAAAACCCTAATGAGCCAAGCTGGAGTAGAATTCAGGAAAGCGCTAGAGAAAGATGAATGGTTTCTGAGCCACAAAAATTTGTGCACCATGAATGATGGACTTCCAATGGGTGGGAGGGAAACGCTACATTCCAAAGACTGAGATTCATGCAGCTTTGCCATGACTCCAAGTCTGCCGGACATTTTGGGTTCGTGAAAACACTCCATCTAGTGAAACGGCAATTTTGGTGCCATCAATAAAAAAGGAAGTGAAAGCTATGTGGTTAGTTACCCAATATGTGCAGCAGCCAAAAGGAGACAGGGGAAAATCCCAGGACTATTACAAATGGTAGCTACCCCATCAGCCCCCTGGAGGGAGATTTCTATG
The DNA here is from genome assembly GCF_001527695.2 of Protobothrops mucrosquamatus. Classification (NCBI taxonomy): domain Eukaryota; kingdom Metazoa; phylum Chordata; class Lepidosauria; order Squamata; family Viperidae; genus Protobothrops; species Protobothrops mucrosquamatus. The sequence goes on from NW_015386747.1 coordinate 50,674, forward strand.
GACTTTATTGTAGAGTTACCAGAAAGTGTGGGGGGAATACAGTGATTTGGGTCGTAACGGACTTATTTTCTAAGCAGGTGCATTTTATTCCATGCCAGAAAATCCCCATTGCAAAAACTCTAGCAAAGTTATTTGTACAGCATATTTATCGACTACATGGAGCCCCACAACGGATTATATCATAGAGGGGTGCAATTTACCTCAGAGTTTTGGAGAGTGTTTCTAGGACTTTTGGGGACCACCCAGTGGCTGTCATCCAGACGAATGGTTGGATGGAACGTTTGAACTCGGTACTGGAGCAGTACTTAAGATGGTTTATAAACTACCAACAAGACAACTGGACCGACTTGCTTCCATTCACAGAAGTTGCCTATAATAATGCAATACATTCCAGCACAGGCTACACTCCATTCCAAGTAGTGACAGGACAGAGTTTTAATCCGATGCCTGAACTACGCTCCACTGAACCGACTATAGTAAGAGGAATAAGATATATAAGTAGTATAATACTCTTAGAATATATGAAATATTAAAACATTGAGAGGATCTATTTAAATGAAATTTTTGGATATTTAAAGGTAATGAATTTTGAGAAAACTATGACTGATAAGAGTGATTTGAATACTGAGGGGAAATTAAGCTTTAATAAGAATCTTGAAAACAGGACATATAATGATTTAATAAGATGACTTTTATAAATACAATGGAAACAAGCTGATTAAAAACATGTTATATGTTGATGTTATTATTATATGCATAAATACTAAAAATGTTTATATTCAACTTGGTTTGTACTGAAAATATTAAGAATTATATTTGTGTAATGTAGACAAAAGGAGAATATTACAGGAAGAAGAGAGGATCAAGAAATATATTACCAACATATTAATTGTAGAAATTAATTATCATTGATTGTTTTAAATATATGAACCCAGACAACACACTGTTCACAAAGCACTAAAGATTGTTATTGTAAAAAATTAATAAAATATATTTTTTTTTTTAAAAAAAAAGAGAAAAGCCTCAGATAGACAACAATGTCACAGCGGCTCTTAAAGCCTCACTACAGGAAGACAAGTGGTTTCAAAATCACAAAAAAATGAATGTTCCATACGGGATGGTCTAGCCCGGGTGGGGGCTAAATTGCATGTACCGGAAAGTCAAATGTTACTGGTCCTGGGTAAGGGCCATGATTCAAAAGCTGCTGGGCATTTTGGTTTTGTGAAAACTTTACATTTAATTAAAAGACAGTTTTGGTGGCCGTCCTTAAAGAAGGACATTGAAAGCTACGTGGCAAGTTGCCCTATTTGTGATTCTGCCAAGCGGCAGCAGGGAAAAACCCCAGGGCTCCTCCAGCCGGTGGCTGAGCCAACGGCCCCATGGAGAAAAATCTCCATGGATTTCATAGCAGAACTCCCAGAGAGCTCAGGAAATGCGGTCATATGGTTGTAACCGACTTGTTTTCCAAGCAGGTGCACTTTGTGCCGTGCCAAAAAATTCCCTTGGCATGTACACTAAGCAAACTTTTTGTGCAACATGTCTATTGACTGCACAGAGCCCTACAATGCATAATCTCTGATAGGGGGTACAATTCACTTCCAAGTTCTGGCAAGCATTCCTAAACCTTCTGGGGACTGAACAGGGGCTTGGCTCCAGTCACCACCCCCAAACTACAAACGCTAACTCAGAATTGGAACAATACCTCAGGTGCTACATTAATTATCAGGACAGACCTCTTACCATTTGCAGAGGTGGCATACAATAATTTGGTACACAATAGTACTGGATTCACCCCTTTCAAGGTGGCTATGGGACAAGACTTCACTCCCATGCCTGAGCTACCTTTGAATGATCCCACTGTGCCTTATTTAAAAGAATGGGTCTCCAAATTTGTCAAGTACATTTTAAATTTACACAGACATCAGGGAAAGGTTCAATATTTAGTAGCATGGAAGGATTTTCCCAAAATGAATGGGTGGATCATGCTAGGCTTCTTAAACAGTTTCATAATCAATATTCTGATAAACCTAAGTAAGCTGTCAACCCTAACCCTCTTTTCACCTTCTTTATTGTGTTTTGATTTGCAGGACTAACGTTGCTGTTCAGGGAGGCAGCATGTTAGATCCACCCTTCGTATTCTGGTGTCCTGCCATGGTGCTGATGGGGGAGGGAGGATGGCATGCTTCGGATTTTTCTGCTTCTGCTCTTCACTTGGGAATTAAGGAGGGGGACTATCTTCAGAGATGGGATGGACTTCCCAGGTGGTTTTCGCCGTTCCAAGTCTGTTGTGCCTTGAGTGTGACCTGTTACCTGTCTAGCACCTCAGCATTCTCAAAACATCTTCTCAGCATCACATTGGCCGCCGGTGGACAGGTCTGGGGAGTTGGGATTGGGAAATCAAAAGAATTGCCTTACACTTTGCGTGGGACCTTCAGATTCTGCCTGACTTTACTGCATTCAGTTTCTCTCAGTAAAAGTTCTTTTGATTCAACTCAATGGATTCAAGAGTCTTGCTTTCCTGAGGGCCCAGCTGGCTGACACTTGGACTTGTAGTGGAATCTCCATCTAGAGCAGGGGCTTACAACTTGGCAACTTTAAGACTTGTGGACTTCAACTCTCAGAATTCCTTAGTCAGTTGAAGTCCACAAGTCTTAAAGTTGCCAAGTCTGGAGACTCCGGATCTAGACTGGAGGGAGGCATTAAGAGGAGTCCAACTTTGGACTGTTATGCTATAGGAAGTGGCTCAGGCCCGGCTTCCCCCAGAATCCTTGAAGCCTTATTTTGCCGTTCCCAAGGGAACAAGTCAGTCTGCAGAAACTCTTGTAACAGAGGTGACTAACAATAAATCTACTGCTGAGACTCCTCAAAAGTGGCTCTGGTTGCTTTTGCCTTAAGGGTGAATTCATCAAAATTTCATGAGAATTAGAGATTATGTGCAATTGTTGTGTTGGCAGGAGGGGACAGCACTTTCATATCAATTCCTGTAATAGTATCTAGAGTCTGAATGGGGTGCAAATCCTTTGCTAACCATATTGTGGCTTATTTGGCTTGAGATTTAAAATGTTATGTAGCCCTGGTTAACCAAACTTATTTTATGACCACAGTTAAGCAAATTGGGCCCATGGACCTGCCCAGTCAGAACACTTTCCAAACACATCCTTTTTTTGCTGCCACCTTGCAAAAGTATGCTCAGAAGCATGACCCATTAAGATCAGAGATGCTCACTCCCGGATAAAAGGAGTGTCCTTTTTAGGCAGTTTAATTAACCCACTTTTCCCCCACCCTTTATTTTTGCCACTTGGAGCAGGTTTATTTGCATGTTGTTAGTTGTTGGGTGTCATTTGAGGGCTGCTGAATGGCAATGACTTGAATATATGAATATATAGCCATGCGTGGTTGGCAGCTGATGCTTCGGCTTCTGACTGGATCAGATTACCAGTCACAAAAAAAGCCCTCTTGCCATCAGCCCCTCACCCAGGCAAGGATAAAGGCTCTAGGACCTGGTTGAACTGGGAGCCCCGACACCTGCCACCCGAGGAAATGCCGCGCCTGCTTCCAAGTGGCCGAGACAAGTGCTCTTCCCCGGGGCCCAGGCACCTCCCAACTCAGTCCAGCCCAGTTGCCTCCTTCCGATGGGTCCTGGTGCCACTGGGTCTCCTGGGACCCCAGCAGCATCTGAGCCCGCTCTTATGTCCAGCCAGCCATGCTAAGGTGGAATGCATGGATCCTGGGCATAAAAAGAACGTTTGACTCAAACCATAATTGTCCATTAGTGCTAGTCCACGTAAGACAAGCCGTAGGCTAAATAAATAAATGCCCATTAGTTACTCGCGCCTGTCCGCAGCTGTTTTCTGTGTTGGGTCTTTGGTGCACCGGAGCTCATCTGCTCCAGTTATTTTCGCCTGCCCTTTTCCTCCGTGTTTCTCGGCCGCTTGAAGACGGGAGGACTTCAATTCCCAGAATTCCTACAGGGCTGGCTGGGGAATTCTGGGAGTTGAAGTCCATCCGTCTTCAGCAGCCGAGGTTGAGGAGCACCGCCTTAGCAGGTCCACAGCGCTCGCTCAGATTCTGTGCTGCCAAGCCAACCTCCTGCCTGAAGAGGGCGCCGGATTGCTGCGGCTGCTGCGTTCCGGGACCTCCGGGACGGAGCGGGGCAGGCGGCGCTAGAGCCACTTTGGGCGGAGAGAAGGGAGGCCGGGGGAGGAGGCGGACAAATCCACCGAACTTCCGGGAACAGTTCAGAGAAACTGCGATTGCTGACGTGTTCATAGTGCTCCAAATTGAGGAGGGCAGCAAATCCCAATTGTTAAGGAAGATTTAATTACGTTTTCCTGCTCGTTGCAGAGTAAATGATCCTTGTGGTCCCTTCCAGCACCACCATGCTCTGATTCCAGGTGGACCTTGTTGGTTCCCAATGTCTAAGCAGGGTCAGGCAGGGGTAGGCAACCTTGGCTCTTTTATGACTGGTGGACTTCAACTCCCAGAATTCCTGAGCCAGCATGGGGGAATATGGCCCCCTCATGACTCGTGGACTTCAACTCCCAGAATTCCTGAGCCAGCATGGGGGAATATGGCCCCCTCATGACTCGTGGACTTCAACTCCCAGAATTCCTGAGCCAGCATGGCTCAGCTTGGAAACCTCTCCCTTTCCCCTCAGCATGGCTGGCTCAGGAATTCTGGGAGTTGAAGTCCACGAGTCATAAAAGAGCCAAGGTTGCCTATCTCTGGCCTAGGATATTTCCCGGAAGGGGCACTACGAGGAAATCCCAGAATAAAGCAGGGTCGAAAAGTTGGGCCTGATTTAAGGACCGGGGAGTGCAAAGTCTTCTTTCCCGCCGTGTGCTGCCTGGCGGGAGGTCTTCGCCAGAGCAATCACGAATTGCTGCCCTATTTACGCTCCCGGCAAATCCCGAGACTTCCCCATTGAGCCTTCTGGCAGGGGTCTCTTCTCGAGAGGGAAAAAAAAATCAGCGAGGAGGCCGGAAGCGACTGCCCAGCGTTCTTCTTTAGAGGCGTGGCCGTCCGGCTCTGCGGCCCTGCGCGGGGGCGGCGCTCTAGGCTTCCATCTTTGTGCGGGCGACGGGCAGTTGCTAGGCTGCGTGCAGGGCCTAGTAGGCCGCAGTAGCGGCGGGACGGCAGAGCCGTCCGGCGGCCGAGTCGAGCGGCGGGACGTCATGGCGGCTTCGCCTCCCTCGGAGTCGCGTATTTCGGACGGCCCGGGCAGCTGCGTGCTGTGCTGCGGCGAGCTGGAGGTGGTGGCCTTGGGCCGCTGCGAGCACCCCATCTGCTACCGGTGCTCCGTGCGGATGCGGGCGCTCTGCGGGGTCCGGTACTGCGCCGTCTGCCGGGAGGAGCTGGCCCAGGTGAGCGGCGGGCGGCGGAGAGCGGGATCGCCAGCCGTGGCAGACTACGACTCCCATCGTCCTGGGCGGGGTAGCGCAGAGCGCCGGGGCTGCGCCGCTGCTGTCACCGAGGGCGATGGGGCGGCTGGAGCGGAGGGCCGCCTCCTCTGGCGCGCGGCGTTTCCCCGAGCGGCGGGGCGCCCTGGGGGTGGGGAAACGGCTTCCTCGCCCGGCCAAGCGCGGCCGGGCCGGCCGGGCCACGATGGCCCTCCTCTTGCTTGGCTCGCCCGGCCTCCGGCTTGGCCCTCGGGGGAAGGGCCCTCGGCTGGGGCGGGCGGCGGCCTTTGGCCCCTTTGCGGCAAATCGCGGCCTGCGGCTTGTGAGAGAAGCCAGATGGGATTTGCCGCCCGCAATTTTATCTGCGCTGCTGGAAGCGTTTCCTTTTTAAAAGCAGGCTCGGTGCTGTTTAGAAGGGGGTGTTTTTTTATTGATTACTGGCGTTCACACCATTAATTGCTGCCCAATTTCTTCCAATAGAGCTCGGAATGGCAGTTGCCATGATTAAAGAAAACGCCGTTTTTCTTTGACTAATTGCTGCATTTGGCCTTTGTACTCCTCGGTATCCTGTGGCCAGGCCAAGATAAATTGGACGATTAGGGCTAATTCCTGTGTCTTTCCCCTTGAACCTGTGTCCTTATCTTGAAAATAAGAATTCAACAGCAATTCAGTCGTGGACATTCTCAAGACCTGCAGCGTGGGAGTTGTACAAACATGCCTTATTTCATATTTTTTAAATTATAAAATAACTTTTCTTTATCAGATTTTGAGAAATCTGTGGATATAATTTACCTTGATTTCAGCATAGTGTTTGACTGAATGCCAGTGACACTCTGATTAACCAGGTAGGTAAATATGGCATTGATAGCTTCTGTTAGGTGGCTGGAAAGGGCTCTTTCTGATCAGAGCGGAGAGAGGTTTTAAAAGGATTCAGTCCTGGGACTGGTGCTTTTCCATGTTTGTATGAATTGCCACCCAATTTTCATTGGTTGAAGAGTGAGGGGAATGCTTGTCAAATTAGCAGATGATACAAAGCTGAATGGGAGAGTCACTACACTAGAAGACAGAAACACAGCCCCAAAGGATCTTGGTAGGTTAGAGATGTGGGCTGAAAACAGCAATGAAAATTAATAGACACAAATACAAATACTTCACTTACAAAAACAAAATCAAAAGCACAAATATAGCATAGGAAATATTTAATTCATCAGATAAATGTTATTATGGTTGTATAATGACATTTGCTTCTCCAAATAAATACAGAATAATTTGTATTAGCAGCCTTTCTGCTTAGATGTGATAGATTGCAGTTCTTGCTAGGCAAATTGGGAATTGTCCTCTGGTGCATTTAAAG
>NW_015386747.1:58010-61202 GCF_001527695.2 Protobothrops mucrosquamatus
GGACTGCCCCAGGAGGCCTGAGGAGGTGACCAACACTGGGGGTCTCGCCCACAGAGCTTGGGGTGAAGGCATATCTCATGTACGCATTTAACAAATAATACTATAATACGTAATCATATTTTATACTTAATGTATTATTTATATTACTATATGAATTGTAGAATGATTTCAAGTGAAAGGTGGTATGAAGATATAAGTCAGGTATTTTCTCTTATCAGCTTTTTCATTGTAAATGCAACTTTTTTAAACTTAAAATAGAATTGGTAACAGGGAAAAGAATGGGATAGATAGATCCTTAAAGAGAAAAATCCATGCTATAGAGAAGAATGTTGGGACACTTCCTGTGCATTTCCATTTGTATTTCCTGTGCTTAATTGAGAGGTGGCTGTATCATTATTTTCTTTAAATTGTGGTCTGTTTTCCCCCCTTTGTGTTTGTAGCACAATATTGTGTGGCTGCTCCTTTTCTGTGTCAACATAGACTGTGGGCATCTTGGGCTTTCCTTGTACTGGCTCTCTGATGGGCAGGACTTTAAAGGTTTGCAGTAGCAAAGTGGGTTAGATTTGGAGGTAGGAGAATACCCCAGTTCGCAGTCAGCATCCACCCATCAGTGCCATGACAGGCTGGGCCATCCAGCTCTCCCATGTTGGGAGAGAAGCTCCTCTCTCTCTCTCTGCAGCTGCTCTCTTTCTGGCCTTTTCCACTGGGAAACCCTGGCAGGAAGGCTCTTGAGCCATTTTGGTCGGGTCTGGCTCAGACCCTTTCTTGCCCACTGTAATTGGCAGAGAGTCTTCAGAGACTTTGTCCCTGTTTGTTCCTCCTCCCCTGCTACTAGGGAGTGCTGGGGATTCGGCTTGAGACCTCTTATATAGCAGTCTAAGTTCTGCTGCTGAACTGTTGGATCTTTAATGAAGAGGAAAAAAGAAGAAGGGAGCATCCTTTGCAGCCTCTGGACCACTCGGGTTGGTGAGCCTGAAGGACGAGTTCCTTTCAGTCTTTCTGTGTCTGTTTTGGTGGCGGGGGTGTCTTGTGTGTGGGCTCTATCATTTCTGACCTGAGAAAAAGATGCTCAGTCATTATGAATTTATCTGTCTCCTTGGACAGAGGTGGGTGGCCTTGACTTCTGGTCTCTGTTTTTCTAGGAAAAGTTCTCTGTGTAGCTTCTTTTGCGCCTGATTATTTTCCTCCAGTCATCTTCTATGATTGTTCTGTTAGGGTTTTCCCCCTTGTGTCAGATTAAATGATGCATCCCATTTATTCCTGGAAGAGTGTGTCACAAGCCAGAGGCATTTCCTTTTACATAATGTTTAAATTGTGAGAAATGGAACCTCAGCCAAGCACCTAACCTCTAAAGGAGGTGGATCTTTGCTAACTTTCTTTTAAGCTCCCATGAAATTGATGAATTGTAATCTTGGATGTCTCTTCAGAATAGTGTGAGTCCCCCCTAAATCCTGAAATTTCTAGAACATGTGGTTGCTGTTGCTGCTAACCTGAGTCTTGCATTGAGTTTGGGGAGAATGAGATTGTAAGGGAGGAGAGGCAAACATTTGGCCAGTGGGCTGGATACAAGCCACACAATCCCATATCTGTTAGGGCCAGACAGGACATCCATTCCTTCCACAACATCTGTTGCACAGAAAGAAGGCAGTCCATTCAAGCTGGAAAAGATGCCCTCTCTGCAGCCACCACGTGGCCTTTCTCCAAGAAAGCTAGAAGTGGGATTGTGCTCTGTGATGGAGACATGTACTGTTCCTTTGCACAAAAGGCATGGATGATTCCCTCTCCAGTCCTCCCTAAAGAAAAGCACTTGGGATTGGAGGGAGGGGAAATAGAGAGTGATTACGCCTTTTCTATTTCTGGTGAGAGAAGAGCTCAAAAAGAGCAGAAAATTCCATTCTCAGCCTTGAAGAAAGAGGAATAGCATCAAGATCACAAGAAGCAGTAGTACTGCTTTATAATGCCTTGGCAAGACCACCCTTGGTCACCATAATATAAAAAGATGTTGAGACGTTCCACTCTAGAAAGAGTGGAGACAACAGCAATAAAAATGATTAGGGGACTGGAGGCTAAATCATATGAAGAACAGTTGCAGGAATTGGGTATGTCTAGTCTAGTGAAGAGAAGGGCCAGGATGATAGCAGTGTTCCCATGTTTGGAATTGTTCTGAATCTTGTTTCCCCTTCATTTTCAATGTGAGCCTATCCATTTCTGCACAGTCTAAGATTTTCTTGATTATATCTTCTTCAGATGGTATTTCTTCAGAATAAAGGGAAGGAATGGAAATTGTATTACTATTAATGTCAAACATGTAAACCCAGACAATGTGTTGCTTACTAAATACTAAAGATTGTTATCATAAAAAATAATTAATTGTATGTATGTATGTATGAATAAAGCAGTGTTCCAATACTTGAGGGGCTGCTACCTAGAACTAAGGAGCAACCTAGAACTAAGGAGAAGTTTCCTAATAGAGCAATTAACCAGTGGTATGGCTGGCCTTCAGCAGTTAAGGGTGCTCCATCACTGGAGGTTTTTAAGAAGAAACCGGACAGCCGTTTGTCTGAAATGCTATAGGATCTCCTGCTTGAGCAAGGGACTGGACTAGAAAGACCTTCCAACTCTGTTATTCTATCTTCTTAGTTTCCCATACCTTGCTGGAAAGGGTGAGGAACGTATTTGCCTTATGCTCTGTGCTTTTTCAATAACTGCCCAAGTTTAACCCTCTTATTGCAGCCATGAGACAAACCTCTAGTTCAGGGCTTTTCAACCTTTTCACCCATTGTACCACTTTTAGGATAAGGCAATATCCGAGTACCACTAGTTGCCCAGCAAGGTGTCAAAAACTTGATGACCCCCCCCAAAAAGGAAAAAAAGTGATAAAGTACAGGTAGTCCTTGACTTAGAACAGTTCGCTTAGTGACTGTTTGAAGTTACAACGGCACTGAAAAAAGTGACTTATAACCATTTTTCACACTTATGACTGTTGCAGCATCCCCAGGGTCATGTGATCACCTTTTGCAACTTTTTGACGTGAAGTCAATGGCAAGGGGGTGTGTGGCCAGCTCATCACTCAGGTTGCAGGGTGCCTGTGGGGGGTGCGGGCGGGGATGTGAGGGGGATCGGTGGGTCTCTGGTGGAGGGGGTGGGACAGGCATGGGAGCCTTCCTTCCCTCCCTCTCTCCCTCCCATTGT
>NW_015386747.1:61849-94746 GCF_001527695.2 Protobothrops mucrosquamatus
CCCAGGGTCATGTGATCACCTTTTGCAACTTTTTGACGTGAAGTCAATGGCAAGGGGGTGTGTGGCCAGCTCATCACTCAGGTTGCAGGGTGCCTGTGGGGGGTGCGGGCGGGGATGTGAGGGGGATCGGTGGGTCTCTGGTGGAGGGGGTGGGACAGGCATGGGAGCCTTCCTTCCCTCCCTCTCTCCCTCCCATTGTTCCTCCCTCCTCACTGTCCTTCCCTTCCTTCCTTCTTTCCTTCCTTCCCTTTGTCCCTTCCTTCCCTCCCTTCCTTCCATTGTTCCTTCCCTCCTTCCCTCTCTCATTGTCCCTTACTTCCCTCCCTCTTTGTCCCTTCCTTCCTCCCCCCCTCCGTGCCCAGGAAGGGACAAGGGGAGGGGACAGGCTGCCAGCGTGGCTGGTGGCTGTGCTGCCGGTGGCCATGGCGACATGCCAAACCTGCCTGTGCACGCGCAGAGGCAGAGGAGAGCTCTGCCCAGCTCACTTGCTTGTGCTTCACCGGAAAACATGCTGCTTGCTAATTTAGCAAAAGCACCAGGATCAGCGCCGGGCTACAGCTGATTCGCGCTTCTGCTAAATTAGCAAGCGGTATGTTTTCCAGCAAAGTGCGAGCAAGTGAGCTGGGCAGGAGCCCAGGAGAGCAGCTACAGCTGATCTGCGCTTCTGGGCTGCTCTGCAGAAGCGCGGATCAGCTATAGCTGCGCGTCCCGATCCTGGGCTCCTGCCCAGCTCGCTTGCGTTTCGCTGGAAAACATGCTGCTTGCTAATTTAGCAGAAGCGCCAGGATCAGCGCCGGGCTATAGCTGATTTGTGCTTCTGCTAAATTAGCAAGCGGCATGTTTTCCGGCAAAGCGCGAGCAAGTGAGCTGGGCAGGAGCCCAGGAGAGCAGCTACAGCTGTCCAGAAGCGCGGATCAGTTGTAGCTGTGCGCCCCGATCCTGGGCTCCTTCCCAGCTCACTTGCTCACGCTTTGCCGTAAAACATGCTGCTTGCTAATTTAGTAGAAGCGCCAGGATCAGCACCGGGCTACAGCTGATCCATGCTTCTGGGTGGCTCAGCAGAAGCGCAGCTCAGCTGTAGCTGCACACGCCGATTCTGGGCTCTTGCGCAGCTCACTTGCTTGCGCAAGCAAGAGGGCAGCGGCGCAAATTGGCGTGTACTCAGAAACACCAATCTCATGCTCCTGCTCATCTCGCTTGCAGAAACAAAATTCAGAAGACAAGGAAAGGCGTCAAAAGCTGTTGATAGATAGAAAGCAAGTGGAAAGCAAGCAAGTGAGCTGGGCAGGAGCGCGGAATTGGCACCGATTCACGCCCCTAATAGGCGTGTACTCAGAAACGCTGATTCCGCGCTCCTGCCCAGCTCACTTGCTTGCTTTCCACTTGCTTTCTATCTATCTATCAACAGCTTTTGACGCCTTTCCTTGTCTTCTGAATTTTGTTTCTGCAAGCGAGATGAGCAGGAGCATGAGATCGGCGTTTCTGAGCACACGCCGATTCGCGCCCCTGCCCTCTTGCTCACTTGCCAGTGCCCACAATCTGCCTGGCCTCCCCTCTGCCTGCTTTGCGCAGCTCCTCCTGGGCCCCCTGCGCCCGCCGTTAACCCTCCCGCCACCATGCAGAGTAAGGTTGGCGCCCCTTCCCCCGCCCAGATGCCCTCGCCTTCCCCAACCATTTTTTTACTCACCTGCTTTCAGCTGCACTCCCTTTCTCCTTTTGCTTCTCTGCCTTCGCCATGTGTTTGTGGGTAAAACAGAAAAAAAACTTCCATGAGACTTTCTAACTTCTCGCGAGAAGTTAGAAAGTCTCATGGAACTTTTTTTTTGTCTCACAAACCCATGGCAAAGGCTGAGAAGGACAGGAGAAAGGGAATGCTGCTGAAAGCAGGTGAGTAAAAAAACGCTTGGGGGAGGTGAGGGCATCTGGGTGGGGGCGGGGGGGACCCAGGCAATGCATCGCGCAGCTCCAGCGGAATCTCCCCTGAAGACTGCGTGAGGCTTGCCTGCCACCCCCAAGGCTGCCCGCAATCAGCTGGGGCTGCGCGCTTTGATCCTGGGCTCTCAGTAGGACCCAGGCAACGTGCAGTTCCAGCTGACATTGCCACAAGCCTGTGCGGCGCGGCTGCCGCTTCACCTCATCCACTTTTACACTTTTTTTGTACATTTTGTTTTACAGTGCTGTTCAACCCGTCCTACGCATACCACTAGCCAGGTGCTCACGTACATTTGGTGGTACGTGTACCACCGGTTGAAAAGCCCTGCTCTAGTTCACTGAAAGCAAAAGTTGAGCTTCTCCAGGTGCTTGTGTATTAAATAGCTAAGCCGTGTGAGACCACCGCTTCCATTCTTCTGAGCCTCTTGAGAGAAATGTGTGCTGTGGGCCTGTTCAGTTTTGTTTTTCCTCCTCCAACTGTGCAGGATAGATTAGGATGGCATTTATTAGGGATTTGAGTTCCCCATATTCCTCTTCTGACCGATGATCTCTCTTGTGAATATTAATTCTGCTATCAGAGGTGCCCCGTGGAGCCTCCTTGTGCCGCAAGCTGTTTGGGGCCTGGACATTCTGTGTTCCCAACCTCTTCCCACTTCTCTCTCCACAGGTGGTTTTTGGGAAGAAACTGCCACCCTTTTCAACAATCATACTCAGCCAGTTACAACATGAGAAGAAATATGACATCTATTTTGCTGATGGAAAGATTTATGCTCTCTATAGGTAAATGTTCTTTAGCTTATTGTCTTAGCTGACCAGTCAGCAAAGGAACTACTATGATTTTCAGATCAGGTACATTTGAAAATTGTCTGGAGAGTGAATGAAATGAATGAATTTTCCGGGAGACCCTCTGGGCAGCACTTGCCAGAACTGTAGCAATTGTTAGTCTGGAAATGATCAAGAAACACAGCTCTCCAAGCTCCAATTAGTATGAATTAAGAAAAATGTAAAGTACTAATGCAAGAATTCTGACAAACACTTTTGCTTTCAAATGTGAAATATTTCATGTGTATATGTATATTGAGAATTTCACCTGTACCTGGAGTTCTTTACCAGTGTGTTTAGGAGTCAGAGAGGCAGCTAACCAAACTGAGAGGAAACTGCTCTTGTACTGTGCAGAAAGAATTATGCAAAATAAATGTATTTGCCTTTTTATGCAAAACCTTACATTTATGTATTTATTTAATAAAAACCCACAGAGCATAGGAAAGGAAGGGGGGGGAAAGCACAAAAGCTGCTGTGAAATTAGTGTGCGCAAAGGCAGAGGGAAAGATGCCCCCATGCGAGAACTGGGGTGAGGGGCTGAGGCGTCCTGCGGCTGCTGTCCCTCATGTGCGCCTTTCCCCCTCCTAGGAAGCTGCTGCAGCACGAATGCCCTCTGTGCTCGGAGTCCCGGGCATTTCCTGCCATTGTGGAGTTGGAGCAGCACATGAGGAAGCAGCACGAGCTCTTTTGCTGCAAGCTCTGCGTGAAGCACCTGAAGGCAAGCGGTGGGGAGGGACGCAGATGAAGGGCCTGGGGGGGGGGGAGGCTCGCATCTTGGGCGATCCGTTTCTATGAAAATGTGAAGGACGTTCCCTCTTGCGTTCCAGATCTTTACATATGAGCGCAAATGGTATTCACGCAAGGATCTTGCTCGGCACAGAATCCATGGGGATCCTGATGACACATCTCACCGTGGGCACCCCTTGTGTAAATTTTGTGACGAGCGATATTTGGATAATGATGAGTTGCTAAAGCACCTGAGGAGAGACCACTATTTCTGCCACTTCTGTGATTCTGATGGAGCTCAAGAATATTACAGGTCTGTGACTCCAGCTGAGCCCCCAAATTGTCGCTAGAGAGTAAGGAAGAAGACTTTGATAAAAATATCCAGATGGCTCAGACAGAGGCCTCCCTAATTCACTGAACTCTAGAAAGGAGAAGGCACAGCATAATCAGTCTTATAAGGTTGCCAATCTCAATAAAAAATAGATTTAACCTTCCAGTGGAGTTGATTTCCTGGTCTGATCAAGTTGGGCTGACAGCAATCATAGTAATTGCTCACACTACATCTTTGACTCTGGAACAGTTTGCAGTATGCCCCTGAGCTGGTACTGGGTGGGAAAGAGACAACAGTAGCTGACAAGATGAAGGGCTGGGCCCCGCCTTGCCGTGGTCAACAAGCTTCATGCTGATAGTCAAATTGGGCTCATTATTTCCCTTCTTTTATTTGCTTGCTCATTATGCTGTTAATCTGACTAATTTTCAATTTTCTCTGGAGAGATTGCAGTTATTTAAAATTTGAAAACTAACAAACAGTGAAGTTTACAGGAAACAGAATATGCAAAGTGCCACTATTTTATTGTAATGCAAATACTTAAAAATTAATTGAAGAATATAGGTTCACAGAAAAAGAATTTGGATGTTCTTCTAGAATCTAGAACACAGTTGAATGAGAGACAACAGTGGGGTGCAGCTGTTGAAAAGCAAGCACTGTTTTGAGATTCTGTATTAACAGAAACTTAAAATCTAGATAATGGGAAGCAGTTGTTCCACTAAACCCTGTTCTCCCTCAATTCTCCTGTGGAATACGGGGCCCGGTCTTGTTATCAAAGTTGACAAACTGGAGAAAGTTCAGAGAAGAGCTTCCCAGAGGGCGACTGGAAAGCTCTTCCTATGAGGAACAGTTTAAGTTTAAGAAGCTTTATATACAATATGTGTAGTCTGTAGATTTAGCAGATCCTGCATACAAGGGAGGTTGGGGTTGGACTACCTGTCTTCTGTTCCTGTGAAAAGGCGAGTATTTTAAGATTTGGGCTGAAAATACATCACTGAGGTTGCAGGATGATTCCAGAAACTGGTGCAGTGGAGTAACTTTGGGTTGGCCTCCCTTTCTATCATTGCCTCCATCTGAGAGCAGAATGGAGCCCACAAGCACCCGTGCACTGTCTCTCTGTCTTGCAGCGATTATGAGTATCTCCGCGAACACTTCCGGGAGAAGCATTTCCTCTGCGAAGAAGGTCGGTGCAGCACCGAGCAATTCACCCATGCCTTTCGGACCGAAATCGACTACAAAGCACACAAGACAGCTTGTCACAGCAAAAACCGAGCTGAAGCCAGGCAGAATCGGCAGATTGACTTGCAGTTCAACTATGCCCCGAGACACCAGCGGAGAAGCGAGGGTAGGCTGGGCCGGAGGGGGGGCAGGGAGCCTCTGGTGGCTGCTTCCCAGCCAGGTGGAACTGCCTGCTCGGTTCCTTTGGGCACAGCCGGGCATCACTGTTTTCCCGATTTGCCCTTTCATTTACTCCCTCACCATTCCCTTCAGAACTCCACTTTCTCATAGGACAGAAAAAGTATAGAATATCTGCTCAGATGTTTAAGTGAAAAATGCCCAAAATTTTTTTTTCAAAATCTTGCTGGTAGTCCTCCACTTATGACCACAGTTGGGACCAGAATTTCCCTCATAAGTCGTTGCGGTCATTAATGGGAACCAATTTTATGACAATTTTTATGGCAGTTGGTAAGTGAATCAATATTAACCAAATCTTGTAGTTAAGCAAATCCAGCTTCCCCAATGAGTTTTATGCCAGAAATCAGCAAAAAAAGGTGGCACATGGCAGTCGTGCTGCAACTGGATTTAAATGTGAGCTGGTTGCCAAGCATCCAAACTGTGACCCTGTGACTAGGGAGGTGTCCTGTGTGACAGTTGTAAGTACAAGTACAGATTCCAAGTCATTTTTTCCCAAGGCCATCGTAACTTTGAACCACCACTAAACAAATGGTCGTAACTTGAGCACTATCTGTGCTCAATTTCAGAATTTCATGTTTGCAGTCCTTATGGGTTGAAGGATTTGCCTGGTGAAATTGGGGATGCCAGGATGACAAGGTCTTCTGCGCTGCCCTCTGACTAGAATAAAAATGTTAACTAACTTGACTTGCGTATAAATCAAGCCTAGAATTCAGCTTTCTTTTTTTAGATTGTCTTAGTCTTGTGTTTATGTTCCAGGTATTGTCGGTGGTGAAGACTATGAGGAAGTTGATAGATATAACAGGCAGGTGAGAGGAGGCAGGTCAGGAGCCCGAGGTGGACAACAGAACAGGAGAGGCAGCTGGCGATACAAGAGGTAAGAGCAGCGGTTGTGGTTTCCATTGAGGTGGGCAGGAGCTTGGAATGCAAACTGAGAAGTAGCCATTTGGCTTCAGGATGTAGTCAAAACCAGGCTGGGACCTGTGCAGAGAGGCCAGCCCAGAAGAAGCTTGCAGTAAAAGCTTCTCACTCCTCATGGCATAATCCACGTTCTCCTTTTTTTTTTTTTTTTGCCTTGTGCTCTATAAATTAACTAACGGCAATGCTGGCTTTAATGGAAAACCTACTTTAAATAATAGTTTCCTATTCCAGTTTAGAATAGAATAGAGCTGGAAGGGACCTGGTCTTCTAGTCCAGCCCCCTGCTCAAGCATAAGAACCTATACCACCTCAGACAGGTGATTGTCTGGCCTCTTCTTAAAAATCTCCAGTGATGGAGCGCCCATGATTTCTGCAGGCTAGCTGTTCCACTGGTTAATTGTCCTCACTGTTGGAAACTTTCTCCTTAATTCCAGGTTGCTTCTCTCTTTGGTCAATTTCCAACCATTGTTTCTTGTCCTGCCCTCTGGTGCTTTGGTGAATAAAGTGACCCCTTCTTCTTTGTGGTAGCCCCTCAAATATTGGAACACTGCTATCATATCTCCCCTATTTCTTCTTTTCTGTAGACTGGCCAAACACAAGTCCTGCAGCCGTTCTTCATATGTTTTAGTCTCCAGGCCTTTGATCATCTTAGTTGCTCTTCTCTGATTTTTTTCCAAACTCTCAGCATCTTTTTGTGGTATGGTGACCAAAATTGGCTGCAGTATTCCAGGTGTGGTCTTACTAGGGTTTTATAAAGCGGTACTAATATTTCATGTGATCTTGATTCTATATCTCTGTTTATACAAACCAGGCCAGTTTCTGGCCATCCTTTGGAAAGAGGCTTCTTCATGGCAGTCTCTCAAATATTGGAACACTGCTATCATGTCACCCCTGGTCCTTCTTTCCTCTAGACTATTCATACTCATTTCCTGAACTGTTCTTCATATGTTTTAGTCTCCAGCCCCTTAATCATCTTAGTTGCTTCTCTCTGCACTCTTTCCAAAGTCTCAGTATCTTTTTTATAATGAGTTGACCAAAACTGGACACAGTATTCCAGATGTGGTCTTACTAAAATTTGACTACTAATACTCACGTGATTTTGATTCTATCCTTCTGTTAATGCAGCCTAGGATTGTATTTACTTTTCTGGCTGTTGCCATACACTGCTGGCTCATATTTAAGTGATTGTCCATTGAGACCAAGATCCTTCTGACAATCTGCTTTTGAGCCATATTTCTGTAACTTTTACATTTGGTTTTTCCTGCCTAACTGTAAAACCTTACTTTTCTCTCCATTGAATTTCCTTTTGTTAGATAGAGCCCAGTGTTCAAGTCTGTCAAGCTCCTCCTTGTCTTCTGGGGTATTGGCTATTCCTGCCAGTTTAGTTATCTGCAGATTTGATGAGTTTCCCTTCTATTCCCTCATCTAAATCATTTATGAAGATGTTGAAGAGTGCTGGGCCTAAGATGGAACCTACATTTCCTCTTCCCTGCATCAGTCATGCAGACTCGGAGAGCAGGTTTCAAGAATTGTCAGACCCAAATAACCAAGAGTATCCAATGAGTTCAAAGCACAGAAGACTTTTATTATTGCTTTGTATACACAAGAACGTAGTCAACTAACGGTCAAGGCTAAACTGGTGCTAGATAAGGGTTGATGGAATTCAGGGGAGGAGGGGCTGGACTTGGGTTTCTTGTGACAAAGCAGTGATGACACATTTAATCTCACCTTCCAGCTCAGCTGGTCCTTCTCCTACAGGGATTGCCTTCTGTTTAACGCAAAATGCTGGTGGCAGCAGCAGCAGATAGAGAGCAAAGGTGCACGTTAGCAAAATGCCAAACACAATCTGAAGCTTATCTGCAAAGAGATCCAAGCAGCAGGCAGAAGTATTGAGTCATAGTCCAGGAGTCCTGATATTGGTGGGTAGTTGTCAGCTGGTCCAGGACGAGAGTGACAGATGCAGGCACATAATCTAAATTAGAAGGGTTCGTTCCAGAGGGCTGCAACTGGGCAGCTGTTGGACTGACCCTGTCAGGTGAGACCTACTAAGTGCCTTTACTGCGCTCAGTGTGGAGAGTAGCATGTTACAGGACTGTAGTCGCTTGGGATCGGGTTCCTGGTCATCTGGCAGCTGGATTGAGTCACTCTGGACACTTGCCAGCAGAATCAGCTTCAGGTTCATCACAGGCTCCCTCCTCCCCCCATCCCCAAGTCCTTGGAGTCTGAGCTGGGCTTGAGGCCGCATTTCAGGTGCATGTGGACAGCAGCAGCTTTCCATATTTGGGTGGCTGGTGGGTCCCCAGTGCTAGATATTCTAGAACGGCTTCTGGCCAGAGGGTGTTGTGAAGGCTAATATCACTCTCTATGCAAAGCGTTAATTGTGGGGCATGCCGGTCCATGTTCAAGAGGCGATGACAAGTTGAGAGAAAGGGCATTTTCCTTTTGCTGTGTTCTAATGGGTAGCAATTGGATCTGGTTGTTGGATCCTCCAGCTGTGATTCAAAGGTGAGGAGATGTCTAGGTTAATAACTTCTTCCTGGTGTTATCCATCCCCTCCCCCACAACAGGTTGCCTTTCCTGAGTCTTGCCCACAGTATCTTAGCATTGCTTGTTCCCCTCCTGGGAAGTATGGGAAATACTTCTATGCGACTTCTCTTTGTTTTGTTGATTTGAAAAATTCTGTAGAGAAGAAGAAGACCGAGATGTTGCCGCAGCTGTTCGGGCATCAGTGGCTGCCAAAAGGCAAGAAGAGAAAAAACGGGTTGAGGACAAAGAGGACAACTGTCGCGCCAAGAAGGAAGATGCCAAAGATCCTGACCCAACCATCTCTAAGCGAGGGGTGAAGCCTTCATCCGAAGAACCAGGTGAGCCCTCGCTCTGTCCTGAAGAACTCTGGCGGGCTTTGCCTCGGGCTCTGGGCTCCTTCGTGCCTCTTGTTGGACTCTCAATGGCCCTTTTGATTAGGTTGTGTCCTCTGTTTTTCCTAAGTTCCCAAGGAAGTGGTTCCCAAGGCTGCCTTAAGGCAAGATGATTTTCCTGCCGTCGGCTCGCCAACCGTGAATTCTGTGCAGAGGTGAGTCTTTGGTTGTGTGGAGAAATAAACTGGCCAAAAGATCAGGGATTCTCCCCACAAGATGTGAGGAAGGCCTTGCAGAAACGGGTCAGACTCCAGTCTTCAGAGCATAACGGCTAAGGCCATTTCAGAAAAGCTCTCTCTCCTCCAGTTGTGATGGCCCTTTGCTAAGTCTGCACAGACACCCCTGTTTCTCCCTCCAAACCTGGATCCATTTCCTTCTGCCAGCTTGAAGCTTCAGGTCCGAATTGTGAGGCAGAGAAGAGAGTGTAGGAAGCCTCCCTCCAGCCTTAGAATCTAACGCCAGCGATGGTGAGGCTGCTTCTGCTTTCTCCCACGGCTGCTGTGGGAAAGAACTCGGCCTCTCTCACGTTTTCAGGACTGCCCCCAGTGGCTAAAATTGCTCCCCTCTGGAAGTCCTCTGGTGCCCCTTTGAAGCCACATGGAGGGTTTGCCTTGAAACATTCACTAATCCTCAGGGCACTTGGGTCTAGACTGCCCTTCTGTTCTCTCCACCCTCAGAGCCTTGTCTGGCTTCAGCTGGGCTTGGAAAGAGTCTCTCATCCCCACCCACAAATAGGGACTGGAGTCCCAGATGGGCATCTTTGCCTCAAGGTACGCTCCCATAGAGTGGGTCTCCTCAGGGTGCCGTCGGCCAGACAGTGCCGGCTGGCGACCCCAAGGGGGAGGGCCTTCTCTGTGGGAGCTCCCACCCTCTGGAATGAACTGCCCCCAGAGATCAGGGTTATCCCGGATCTCCCTTCCTTTCGCCGCGCCCTCAAGACTTGGTTATTCCAGCTTGCAGGACTGGCCTAGGGTAATTTTTAGGGGGGTTTTAATTATATTTTAATTCGACAAATATTTAATATTCTTTTTAATTAATTTTAAATTTGTATTGTCCTGTATGTATTTTAAATAGATTGTCAGCCGCCCTGAGTCCTACGGGAGAAGGGCGGGATATAAATTCAAATATAAATTCAAATATAAATAAATAAATAAGGTTGCAGAGGGAGGGGTTGTCCTACCTAAGTGGTTTCTTTTTCAGCTCATCTCAGTTGGCGCCAGTAAAACTTGATGAAGAGGACTTTCCCAGGCTCTCCTTCTCCTCTGCTCCGCCCGTGGTCTCTGCCGCTCTGCCCTTGTCCTACATGGCTACAGCTCAAAAGACAGGCTTTCAAGAGGAGGACTTCCCCGCCCTGGTCTCCAAAGTCCAATCAAGCAGTAAGATGGTGTCGACCCTTGCCTCGGCCTGGAGTGGTGGCTCCAGCAAGAACATGGCCCGAGCCGGGCTGGCCACCGCCGGCCAGCCGGCCAGGAAAGGGGCCCCTCCCGGCAGCAGTAAAGCAAGCAAGAAGAGCAAGGTGATGCTCCCTGGCAACTCTCAGGATGGCAGCGGCAGTGTGCCCACTCAGGAAATCCGCAGCGCACCAACAATGGTGGATGTGTCCTCGTTGCTGGCAGCCTCTAACTCTCAGACTTTTGCCAAAGTGGGTAAGAAGAAGAAGGTTGGGACTGAGAAGCTGAGAACAGCCTCGCCGTCCGGCTTGCAGGAGATGCCAGACGCCCTCCACTCTCTCGAGAAGGTGGAAGATGCTGAGCAGCCCTCGGCCATCGCTGCCGGTCCTAACCTGCCCAGCACCTCTGCCGCTCTGGTGAACGGCCACGCAGAAAAGTCCACGCTGCCGTGCAGTGCTTCCAAAGAGCCCCCGGGCCTTAAGAAGCCACACGGGGGTGGCCAGTGCCTGTTGCCTCAGGAAGACTTTCCAGCCCTTGGGAATGCCGGGCCACCTCGGATGCCTCCACCCCCAGGTAAGGGCTCCTCCTCAATCCTGGGTTTGGGGAAAGGCCTGGAAGAGCTGCAGGAAAGCAAAATGGGGCAGTTGAACTTGGCTTTGGGAAGCAAGCTGTGCTGAGGTTTCTGGCTGCACCGATGGGCAGCCAGATATCGGAGCCTTCCCTCAGCCCTTCATGGAGAGCTGGTTTAGGCACGGAGTAGACACTGAGCAGCAGCAGGCTCAGGCCTTGAGCCTTCCCTCCGGGCCATCTTCTTCTTCTCCTCCTCCAGATCACCTGCCTGGAACCCTTTTAGCAGTGGCTGCCCTGGGATTCTGTCCTACGGCTCAGATGTTCTCCACCGCTGAGTTGCATTTGCTTCTTACACCTCGTGGCTTTATAACTTCTTTATTGAACTGGGATTAGGATTAGGGGGTCAGGATGCGACAAGGGCGAGAGTGGTGAAGCAGCTTGGGGCCGTCCGTGCCTGCTCTAACTGCTTTCTAACTTTCTCTCCTCCCTGTTTTTTAGGCTTCAATTCTGTGGTGCTACTTAATGGCCCCCCACCCCCTCCTGGGCTGTCGGTGCCTCTTAGTAAACCACCCCCTGGCTTCACTCCTATTCCACCCAGCAGTGTTTCAGAAAATGCCTCGGCTCCTGTGAAAGAGTAAGTGAGAGCGTTGCCCTTCCGGGTCTCCGGTGCTTCCAGTCTCCTCTGAGTGGCTCCGGTGCCGGTTTTGCCAGCGTCTGAGCCTCAGGCGGTGGTGCCAGGGAGGAAGGCCTCTGGGGACTGGGGAGATGCTCTCTCCAGAAGGATCGGCCTGGGGTTTTCTGCTCAAGGTTGTAGAGATTATCTTTATGGTAGTCCATTTTATACTTGACAGCTTAAACAGCTGCTGCTAATATTTTGCAGCCTCTCTGTTCTATTTATTAACTACTGCTTAGATTTACAAAGTCTTCCTTTCTGTAAGTGTACTGAAAAGATTTGACCCTTGAGAGCTCCCGGGATCCTCCAGCCCAGCCCCACTTTCCCGAGGGGGCGCCCAGCTGCGCTACCTCCTCCTTGAGGCTGCTGCTGCTGTGCTCACTCTCCTTGACCAGGTTGCTCCTAGTGGCAAAGTGTGTGGGTCAGAGGGAGACATCCTCAGCAATAGGATGGAAGACCACCAGGAGAGGCCAGGAGGAGGGGGCAAGGGGATGGCGAAAGGGCAGCAGGACTGCTGGTGGCCAAGTGCTAAGGAAGGACTTCCCTCAGACCCTCCCTCCCTATTAACAGAAACTTAAAATTCCTGGACCGGAGCCACACAGTCTTAAGAGCAGAGTGGTGGGAAGATATTTGCGATGAGGGAGGGGAGGGAGAAGAACAGGCAAGAGACGCAGCTGGGGAGGGGCCGCCCTCCGTGAGGAATGAGGAAAGGCGCCCTCCCCTGGAGGAGACCAGCAAATGGCCCTTGCCCACTTCCGACACGTAGCTCAGTGGGCTCCAGAAGAGGGGATGCCGCCAGTGGCGTGAGAGTCCACCTTACCTATGCGACGACGCCCAGCCCCCAGCTGGTGGGTGAGGCAAAGCTGGTGAGAAGCCGAACCTGCCTGGGCGCACAGGAGGTGGCAAGCGTGGGGGGCCTGATGTCCCGGGTGACCATTTTGCCCCGCAGGCTGACCGCCTTCTGAGCGCTTCCCTTTCACCCGGGACGCCAGGCCCCGCGCGCTGCCTGCCCCTGTGCACTCAACGCAGGTTCGGCTTCTCACCAGCTTCACCTCGCCCGGCCCGGCCTCTCTGTGCTGTGAGGAGAGCGTGTCGCTGCCTGCTAAAACCGGGCAGGCTGGGGCTGGACAGCGTTGTGCAGGTAATGTGGACCCTCACTCCGCTTGCGGTGTCCCCGCCCCTGGAGTCCAGGGGTGTGTGAAGTGAGCGAGGGCCATTTGCTGGTCACCTCCAGGAGGTTTCTTTCCTCATTCCTCACAGAGAGTGACCCCTCCCCAGCTGCGTTTCTTGCCTGTTTTTCGCTGCCACCTGTGCGCCCCTCGCTGTCTCTAGGGCAGCCCTGCGGATCTAAGATTGACCACGTTCCGGCACCCATGGCTGCCATGAAGTTGTAGATCGGCTCCCGGCCGGTCGGGGCCAAGGCAGCAGGGGCCGGTCCCTCACTGTCTCCAGGGCGGCCCCACATCTAGCCACATCACAGGCCGGATGATGCCTGGGTTAGAGGCATCTGTGACAACCGGGGGGGGGGATATTGCAGAGAAGGAGCCCTGAGCCCCCCTGGAAGGCAGGCCCATTGTAGCAGAACCTTGACAGGAGCCCTGGCTGTGTGGCCCTTTGGACAGGCATCTGTCTGAGATGGTTGGATTTTGGATTCTGGCCCTGGGCAAATGGTGGCCTCTTCCACCTCTAGGAATTCTTGATTCTGGGCTCTGGCATCCGGTTTAGGAATTTCTGGCTGGGGATATTCTTCACAGCTTCAGAGAACAACAGCGATAGATCACTTGGTGCTTCTCTGTACAGATAGCTACGTTTTTCTTTTCTAAAAACAGGCCCAAACTCTGTCAGGGACCCTATCTGATCCTGGACAACTTCCAGCAACGGAACATCCGGCTAATTCAGTCAATCAGAGAATTTCTTCAAGAAGATGAATCTCAGTTCAACAAATTTAAGACGTACTCGGGGCAGTTCAGGCAGGTGAGTAGCCAGGAAATTAATTTTCCAGTAATTTCATGGCGCAGCTGACGCTTGTGGGGTTTTCCTCAGAATTGTGAATCTGTCTTTAGGTGAACATCTCTTTGTGAGAAAGTATTCGTTATTGTTGGTAGAAGTGAGACTGACATGGTGATTAACCAGCTAGCAGTCTGATTAAACAGCATATCTGGAATATTGTTTTTCAAACCAGTTTAAACCTCGTATCCAATTCTGCAGGTCATGGATTCTTCTGACATAGGTGTGTGCCATCATCTTATCTCTCTTCAATTCACCTTCTGAAATTTTGTTGGGCTTTCACCTTGGCCAAGTTGGATGCACTACTCCCTGCAGTTTAGGGGAAGCAGTATAAAAACATCCCTTTGCAGCAGTGCTTCTGTCCATGCGGAGAGGGCTCCGTGGAATCCTTAAGCGATGTCCTTTCTCTGTAGGGAATCGGAGAAGGGATATATTGATCCCATTTTAAAGAACTGCCCTGGCAGAGGCTGCATAGTCTCCCTGTCAGTCACGGCTTCTATTTGACCAGGACTGACGGGTCTTTCCAGATGGCTCGATTTGGTGTATCCGCCCTATCTACAATTGACATTTAGCACAAATGGCGGTGATTGTCATCGCTATTTGTACTACAGTCGCCTTAATAGTATATTTTATGTAACTTTATTGTTTTATTCATAATTACAGGTCTGTGCATTTTACTGCTGTCCTTTTTGGCCCAAAGGCCCATAATAAAGGTTTGATTTGAGCCGAGTGATCGTCATGTCTGAGAGCTGATGGAGGGGAATAGGGAAGGTGTTGGACTAAGAACAGAGAGAACCCCACTCTAAGCCATCCTCAGCCACGGAAGCTCACTGGATGACTCTAGGTCCCACGATCATAGCTGAGCAATGGGGAAACAATGGGGAATATTTGGGATGCTTCTTTGACTCCAGAATGAAAGGGGGATGTAAATCTAATAAAGAAATGTTGGCTACTTGACACTGAAGTTGGTACAAGCCTTTTTTGTTTCTTATTCAAGTTCAGCACAAAGACAATCCAGGTTCTGGGGCAAATTCAGGAATGTTTGTTGTCTAGGTCAGATTGTCTTAATAAAGTGAAGAGGATGTTGACTCTCCTGCCCTGTTTCCAGGCTAATCTAAATTAGCAGATTTAGAGGAACTGAGGCAAACTCTTGTGAGCTTTAAAGCAATTGCTGGGCCCAAGGATCCCTTCCTTTGCGCTTCTCTCTCAGTCTTGCCTCATTCTCTGCAGTGAGAAGGAAGACCTTGGCTTCCTTTTGCCTTCCCTGCCAAGATCAGAGAAGGGCCTGACTGCTTGGGTGCCCCTTTCAGGGAAAGGATTGGTGAGCAATGGGGACCGGCGTGACTGTTCTCTTTGACACTCCTCTTTTTCTTTTCCATACCTGTCTTATCTTTGAAAATTGGGGTTTCAGAGCTCTCCCTAAGAAGCCCC
This sequence comes from Protobothrops mucrosquamatus, assembly GCF_001527695.2. NCBI lineage: Eukaryota > Metazoa > Chordata > Lepidosauria > Squamata > Viperidae > Protobothrops > Protobothrops mucrosquamatus. The sequence goes on from NW_015386747.1 coordinate 76,981, forward strand.
AATCCAGTAGCATAAATGTGCACAAACTGACTGATGGATTTATGTGCCATCACGTCCGTGTCAGCTGTTGTCAAGTACATAGATAGATGTTTTCCATGACAGTCTGTCTCTAAAGTGGTCCTTCTATCACTACTGAAGCTGAGTCCCTCCCCCACAGTCCTGGTCATCCCCTTCCCTTTCTTCCCCTTTTCCCAGCATGGTAGACTTCTCACATGATGCCTCCGAGGTAGAATAATTTGAGCCTGGCCAGTTGTGCCTCAGGTGAGAACTCTGAATAGTTTGTTCAGTGGTCCATTCGTTTATTTTCATGGCTGCCGCAGGAGTTTTCTCCAAGCCCAAAGTTTGAATATACCAGTATTCTTTCTATCCAGCTTCTTCCGAGTCCAGCACAAACTCATGTCGGGTCTCAAAATAGAGAGATGCCTTTTAATTCAACCAACGGTCTCCAGGATTAGAGATGTGTTTAGAGATTTGCTGAAAAACAGTATCTTCTGGTATTAACAGGCGTGGTCCCTTGGGTGTGCTCAGTCATGTGTAAGATTGAGTGAAGCAGGCTGACCAGTGTCCCCCCCCCCCCAAAAAAAAAATCCTTGGGGACTTGGCATTATCCTCAGAAATGGGGCGAGAGCTTATTCTGGTGGGAAGCAGGACTTTTGCCCTTGATCCCGAGTAAGGTCTGTAAGCGAGAATCGGATCTGTCTGCTGACAGGAGCCATGCTCCAAAGCCAGGCCTGCCAGGAGGCCTGCAGTTCTCCCTGGCCCGGGTGACGGCAGGGAGGCCTTCTCCCAACTGAGCCTTTCTCCACTCGCAGAAGGTGATGCCCCTTAACCTCAGGGGGATCAGGAGGAGACGGAGGGCGGCAGCTTCCGGGGCTTCTTGGGCCTGATTGCTAAGGTAGAAACTGGGGATCGGCCCAGAAGTTATACTTAAAACTATGAGGCCCCCTAAATAGGATTGTCATTTGAGAACCCAGCAGAAACATCTGCTATGTGCCTGTTGTTTTTACCTGCTTCTACTTCATTAAAAAGAACTGGAAATAGAAAGTGCTTCAGATTTTATGAATTACTTTGTAAGTAGATGAGAGTTGAAACCTTGACATCCGAAACAAACCATGGTTGGGGATTATTCAGCTCTTACTTAGCTGAATACATAATAGATTCCAGAAGCCTCACATTTGAGGCTGCGATCCAACATGATGAGCACTCTTACAGAGAGGGGAGTAAAGCTTTTTGCTGCTGTTTTTAGTGCCCTTGTCTGCTTTGTTTACTTCTTGGTCTTCTCTTCCTGACATTGTATTCCAAGAAATGGCTGAAGTTTTCATGGCAAAATGTCTGCCCTGGTCCCTGGCCAATACACAGCAGACAGAGACAAATGGCTGTCCAGCCTCCAGAGCCCTTGTCATCTTTGTTGCTCTTTGTACTCTTTCTAGGGTCTCGGCCTCTTTCTTGTATTGTGGTGCCCAGAGGTGGACGCAGTATTGCAACGGTGGTCTCACCAGTGCAGTATACAGTGGTACTAACACTTAACATGATCTTGATTCTGTCCGCTGTTGATGCAGCCCAGGACTGCATGGACGTTTTTGGCAGCTGCAGGACATTGCGGGCTCATGCTTGAGAGGTGGTCCACTAGGACTCCTAGATCCCTCTCACAGTTACTGCTGTTGTGCCAGGTACCTGCTATTCTGTACCTGTGCATTTGGCTTTTCTTGCCTAAGTGAAAAACCTTACTTTTCTCACCACTGAATTGCATTTAGTTGGATAGGGCCCAGTGTTCAAGTCTGTCAAGATCCCTCTAGATCTTGAGCCTATCTTCTAAAGTGTTGGCAATTCCCCCCAGCTTAGTGTTGTCTACAAATTTGATGAGTTCTGTTTTCTTGCTTTCTCCTGCTGGAATTGCCAAATCCTTATGCAAAGTGGGAGAAGGATCTGTTATTGGATGACTTCTTTGGCTATGGAGAAAAAACTTTCATGGGATCTCTTTTCTTTATTCTTGCACATAAGGATTGTGTTTGTGATCTAATATATTTGTGCCACCCACAGGTCTGAGCTTCCACTTGTCTTAGCTCCAATTCAGGCGAAGCTTTTTTCACTTCTTTTTTCTGACTGTCCCATTTTCCTTCTTAGGGTCTGATTTCAGCAGAGCAGTACTACAGAAGCTGCCAGGAGCTCTTGGGCGCGAACTTCAGGAAGATCTTCAACGAGCTCTTGGTCCTCCTGCCAGACACAGCCAAGCAACAGGAACTGCTCTCTGCTTACAATGACTTGAAGGCCAAAGCTCCAGCTGGCTCCTCCCCCTCCTCCTTGAGCAGGTCCAAGAAGAACCGAAAGGTGGTTTGGCAGACCGAGCCGGCTTCCGACCTTGACTGCTGCGTCTGCCCCACCTGCCAGCAGGTGCTGACCCAGCAGGACCTCGTTTCTCACCAAGCCCTGCACCTGGAGGAGGAGGAGTTCCCTTCCTTGCAGGCCATTAGCCGGATCATCAGCTAGCCATCCCAGCTGACCAATAAAGTTAGTCTCCCTCTGAAAATTGGCTCTTCTCAGGCAGGTTCTCCACCGAGGGAGGGGAGAGGAGCCAGCGGTGCACGTGGGCCAAAGGGCCTCGGGGCCTGAGGAAGAAAAGCCGGGGGAATTAAATGGAGGCTGGGGGCGGCAGTCCTTCTTCTCTGCAGAATAGGACGGAGCAAAGAATTTAACTCCTGGCTGGCTGGCTGCAGCAAGGATGCTGGGCAGAGGGGAGCTGCTGCTGCTGCTGCTGCTTTCTGAAAAGGGGAAGGTTGGGCTTGGCTGCTGAGAAATAACGGAGAGCGGCTCACAGGGTCTGTACAAAAAGATTCCAGAAGATGGGAGAGAGTTGAGAATAGTGAATGCCGTGTGGTCTTTCTCTGTCCTTCTTTCCTTTATCCTTAACAGTGTTTTGCAGAGAGGACTTTGCTGCTTGTCCTCAGGCAGAGGAATTGCCCAAGAAGTCAGAATCTGCTTCTCTCAAGTTCTTTCTAAAGGAAACCTCAGCTCTTTCATTTTGCTCTGTTAGAATTGCATGCGGGGGAGAGGTACCATCCAGCGCTTTCTTTACTTCTCACTGTAAATGTGGATTTCTGTCCAGTGATGTGAGATCCGTTATTTCCGTGGTCTTGAGTGGTTGTGGCTCATTAAATGCTGCTCAGCGGTGACCCCACTCCCTGATGCCTCAGGGTCATCCTGGCCTGTTCTTGAAAAGGGCTGCTTGCCTGGATCTCTGCCCCAATGGCCTTGGATGCCCAGGGTGTGGCCTGCCTGCTGCTGCCCCTGGCTTCCGTCCTGCTCCTCCTCCAGATCATCTCCACCGAAGGAGGGTTGAGTTGCTTCCACAGACGGGGCCTTGAGACTGGAACAGTGGCCAGAGGCACCACTAGCTTTTTACAGTAGCATTCCAGAGTAGACGGTTATAAATATGATTTATGATTTTCTGTGCCCCCCCCCCTCTCTCTCTCACACACACAACCACATATGAGTATTCAAGACCTAGCACAGGCCCCTTGAAGTTTTATTTTGTGTACGTGTGTATGTATGTGGCATATAATTGGATTGTGCTACTTCCCATTGCCTCTATTTAGAGGGAAAAAATTACAGAAACCGTTTGATGTCTTGCAAAGCAAAACTGAGTAAAGCTCAATCTAAAGATCTGGCACATTATTTTCGTGGGCTGGCTTTAATTGCTGAAGATTTGGTATTGCAGTCCCTCAATTTTCAAGAGGAAAAATGGCCTATTAGTGTTTTTTAAAGTCACTATTTGCAGAGCCCATTGCTGTATTAAGTTGGCCATTGAGTTCCCAAACGGTGGGCTCTTTTGAAGTGAGCTGGAATTGTTCATTCTTTTATGTTGGCAATGCTTGTAAGGAGACCCGGAGCCTCAGTCTCAGACAAGGTTTATTTTGTCATTAGACAAAGTTCAATTTACTGTTTTTAGGTCTTAAAATTTGTGCTTTTCAGCCAACTTTTTTCAGTTATTTCAACTTTTTTCAGTGTAAGTACAATAAAATCTGGGGCTCTTTTCAACTTCAGCCAATGCATGGGAGTGCCGATCAGTTCAAGGAAGTCCTCCCATCCTTAACACATTCAGGGATCTCCTTTGCCTTCCCCCGCTCCCATTGGGCCTGTTCCTTCTGGTGGGGACATGACTTTCTCACTTCCTGAATGCCTTGTGATGAGACCTTGTGTGGGTCCTGAGGATTCTGTGGGGCTGCTAGATGCCTTTTGCCCCAAGCTCCTGTTTCTTTGGGGCTCTCCAATGAAAATAACGGCTTACATTGCAGAGTTTTACAGCTGAGCCTTCCAGTGGCATCAATGGAAGACAAAGAAGCTGCTGCTGCTGCTGCTGCTTATAGTGGCTCCCCCATCATTTGGTTTGACTGGGGCTCCTTGATACCTGAGAACAAGACCCATCAGGTCTCAGGCTGGGGCAGGACACCTGCTCCCACTCAGTTGCCTGGCATCCTGGAATGCTCCTGCCACACGTGACTTAAGTACTGTTGGCAATGCTGTCATGCCTGTCCAAGAGGATGGCTGTTGATAAGCCTGCACCAGCCGTTTGGATCACCTGGTGGCCTCCCTTCCTGAGGAACATTTTGACAAGTTTCAGGCTCTTCCTTTTAACTCTTTATTGGAAAATAAGTTATAATCGCAACACCAACAGTTAAATTAGCACAATCACAAGACTAATCTGTTTTTCAAAATGTATAGCTATAATTATATACATAAAAAATGTAAACATTAAAAAATTCACATGGTCCACTTTTCTGTCACAGTGCATGTTGGATTACTTAAAGTGGCAACTTTTTTCCTGCTGTTCGTGGTAAACGGAAGCCTCTGCCTTTCTGATCTCCGAATTAACCTTAACAAGAAACAAAGAGAAGCCAAAATGGCGTTACAGCAATTCCAGGCTCTTCTCTCTCGTACAGGGATCGCTGGTCTCCAAGGGCTCTCCTCCAACCGGCCTTCGGTTGCCTGTTAGCTCCATGGCTGCTGGGGCTAAGGGGAACCGGAGCCCAGTGCAGGCAGGCATCTCTGTCGGGGGAACGTTGCCTTCTGCGCTGGTGAAACGAGGGAGGGTTTTCTTGCTTGTGCAAGACAAGGCCAAAGTGCTGAGCCATGAAAAGGGAGGCCTTTTGCTGCTGGGATTGAGCCGAGTGGAGGATTAACAATGGAAAACCTTGGCAAGATCATCCTTGAAATGCCAACTTGCTTTTTGCTGGCACATAAAAGGGGCCGGTGGGTGTGCTGAGGATGCTGCCCGGGAGACCACCAGCCGTCCAAAAAAAAAACCAGTTGTATTGGTCTTGGGAGTTCCAAGTCCCTGCCTGGAAACCCAAGGGAAACACCCTCCTCCTTCTCCTCCTCCTGAAATGGTGATGGTTTCTATTCTCCTGCCCCTCAGTGCCTGCAGTGCTCTCTGGGACAATGAGACGGAGCTGAAAAAAGCAGCCAAAATGAAGAAAGGGCAATCGCAGAGTCCTAGCCAAAGGCCGAGGCTTCTGGCCCATTCTTGGATCGCATTTGGGATCTTTTGGTTTCTGCAGAAGGAAAGCGGTGGGGGGGGGCTGCTTTAGTAGTGTGTAAATGTACGCATGGGATTTTGTCTTGCAGAATAGTGGAATGAAAAAAAGTAGGGAATGAATTCACAAAAGTAAGGGATACTGCATATATCCATGGGGCGACTGAACAGGGAGCGAAGAAAAGACCGGAGGGTGAGCTGCTCTTATTACCGCCTCCAGGATCTGCCAGTGGGGGCCTGGCTGGGGCCGAGTGCTGCATGGGGGAGGCTTTTGGTCTGGCTTTGCTTTCCAAACAACTTAGCCTTCTAATGGTCTTGTGGGTCGTGCTGTTTAAGCAGCACTTGTGTGGTTTGTATGGCTGCATCAGCTTGCCTCTCTCCTCTTGACTTAGAATAAAATGCCAGCTTTTCTCACACCTTTGGCACCTGCTGGGTGGGGGAGGGCTGGATGCCAGTCCTCCTGCCTGAGGACTCTGGGCAGGGGGAAGCGTTTGGAAACCCCGTGGCTTCCCAAGAGCAAATCGGGTGCACTAGACAATTTTAGGGGGGATAAAAGCTTTGTGTTCTCTGAAATTCTTCCCTGGACCTCTCTTATTTTAGCACATTATTTGGGAAAGTGATAACAGCCCCATAAAAAAGAGTTTTAGAACTGGGATAATCCTAACATATCTGGTTACATGGGGGGGGGGGGGCGCTAGGGAGTTGTTCCAGATAGAGCCCCTGGTGAGAAAAGACTGCCTTTTTGCCACAGCTAAGGAAAGAATTGCCACAGAAAGCAACATGGCTGCTGTGCCCCATTTGCTACAAGTTTGTGCTGAGGAATTGTGCCGCTTGGCCCTTGTCAAGCGTGAGGAGGGGGATCCAGAGCTCCCGCACTTCCAGCCAACTAGCAGCCACCTCCAGTGCAGTGCCAGCGTCCCAGCCACCATCTTGGGGTGATCTTGAGCCAGAATCTCTCTCTCTCTCTCTCTCTCTCTCTCTCTCTCTCACACACACACACACACACACACACACAGTGTTTTAGTCCATTCCGTGGTCAATGTCACCCTGAGTTGTGAATGCTGCATGACACAGCTTTGGCCACACCACCAAGCCACCTCTCCCCTTAAGCTCGGGAGGCTGAAAGGAAGGAAATAACGTGCGCAGGTAACGTGCATACATTCAGAACGGTGATCTATACTAGCACATTAACAGTGATTAAGAGGGTTCTACCACTCCGACAACATAATCTCCTGTTTGTTTGTTTTCCCTTACACTTAGCACAAGGATACTCTCAAATGGGTTTCTTTATAATTAGGAAAAAAATACACTACTCAATAGACATTTATTTCACATGTACAATCAAGAGAAACATTTAAATATTTGATAGTTCTGCTTCCGAGTCTGCATGGTTTCTTCCTAAAATGCTGAAACACAAGTTTTGTGGGCTGCTATTGTGCCAGTGTTCTCTCTAAGGAAAATACTGTATTGCTTCAATTCTACCCTGTTTTAAAAACATCTTCAATCTTGCACTGCTTTTGAACTGCCAAGGCTGACTTGATCACCTTACAGAATCAAATCTGGTGTGTTTTAAGGCTGAAATATGACCACGGCCATTTTAACAGTCTGTGAAAATTTAATGTATTGGTTATTTACTATTTCTATTTGTATTCTGCCTTTTCCACTCCAAGATATCTGAGGCAGCTAAAATATATATTATCCCACTTTCATGTTTATTTGTACTTGGAAAAGTCCTAATAAATTTAGATTTTATAAGAATACTGAGACACCCGTCTCTGCAGGAGGATCCTGAGACCACATTCCCCTATTGCAGCTGAAATTATTTAAAATAATTTCTTTTTCTTATAAAAAACTGTTTCCATTCTCTTTGTTCTATATCAATTTTCTGGTCCTTTATGGGGGAATTATATATGAATACTTTTGCTTTTGAAACGTAAGGGTCTCACTGTCCCTAAGAAAGGTTACTTGATTTGCAAAGGAAAGGGGGAATTTCCTCAATATTACAATGCTTATTGGGCCAACATGGATCTTTGTTTCAGAGGAAAGCGTAGGTAGTCTCAACATGAGACATGGCTATTTTAAAGGGGTGGCAGGGATAACATTTTGGTCTTATTCATGATGAAAAAAAGTATGCCAAATGTCAGTAATCTTGATCAATCTTTGGGGCCACCCAGTGCCCCCAATCAAGTCTCCACTTTTGTCCTTGGGTATCCTCCCAAGTTTCCCTTCCCCCTTCTGATTTCTCAACAAGAATGATGATTCTTCAAAGAAGAGGAGACCATAGGAGCCACCAAATCTTGAGATGGCACCTAAGTTGGCCAAATGCTACATTTCTTACTGTTAAAGGACTTTTATTGGTTTGATTTCTGGAATGGAACAAGGTTTAGCTTTTTAAGTGCACAATTTAAACAACAAAGTGTCCTGGAATACCAGAAACACATATGTGCAGCATATATACACATTTATTGTCCGAAGTATAGCACCTATATACACCCAACTATACATCAGAGAAGATAACACAGCTATCTGGTATTTTAATTTGGCACATCCCTTTTTAACTTTTCTAAGTTCTTTCTAGGAGGAAAGAAAATTGAAAAGGAAAGAGAAGACAGGCTTCTAGGAATGTCTGGGAGAATTATTTTTTTTTATTACCTTGGAAGTACTTGATGAAGTACCAGCTGGCCAGGAAAGATGGGCACTCTATCTGGCTGGTCCCTTGAGTATTCGTGATACCTACAAACAAGGAACAGGGCTTTGATCATGCAGTGGTGGCTGCCATCTGGTCTTTTGGGGCACCCACACCCCTCCAGTGCCCCTGTGTCTTGCCAGCCAAGCGTCACATGAGTAAATGCCACTGTAGTCAGGGAAATGGGAATTACAGCTTTTCTAGAGTTTCCTGCTTAGAGGGAACACTGTTGCCCTTCTTTTCCTTTTTAATATAAAAATATCCTTGGACAGATAAGACAAGAACCACTGTACAGAATTCACTGCACCATTAGCTAAGAGTAAGTTTAACCCAGCACATAACTCGCCATATATTTAAAAAAAAAAAAAAGGAAAATGAAAGTACTTTTGAATACACTTGCAACCAATCTATTGACTATACTTGCACCTTGTGGGGTGTCAGCCCATTTTTCTGGGTCTGGCTCCGGTTTGCTCTGAAACCTTATGGGGGGGGAATCACCTGCCCTTTCAGTAAGCTGGCACCTGGTAACCTTTGGGACTGGTGCTTAGGGTCTCAGAGAACGGTGGGCTCTGATAGGCTTCTGTGCTTTCGATGCCACCGCTGGTGGGAGGGTGTTCCGGATATCCTGCCGTGGGATCGGGGCCAAACTGATCTGTGGCAAAGAGAGACATGTCAGTCCCCATCCGGTATCTTTGGAGGGCTTTTACAGTCAGGGCAACCTGTAACGGCAAAGAAAAGTTTCTTAGGACTTAGGTTCCCTCTCAGGCCCAGCACTCTTCAATATCTTCATCAATGACTTAGATGAGGGAATAGAAGGGGAACTCATCAGATCTGCAGATGACACTAAGCTGGCAGGTTTTGCGTCACAGGGAGACTTCCGGTTTTGCATCATAGCTCCGCATCCCACGGCTGATTTCATCCTGCCAGGGGACCCTAAATGGGTCTAAAGTTGCCCCAGAGAGCTGACAAAGAAGGAGGGGCCCCCATGGATCACGGAAAGATGGCGGTCGATCCGTTTGATCCTGGGGAAGCCCTCCAAACCGACAGGAGAAAGGCTAGCTGCACTTCAGTGGCTAGCCCCAGGTACCGGCATCTAAAGTCCAAAAGCACTAACTAGAACAAATGTGAACAGCGTGCTTGAAACTGGATGAGAATATCAATCTATTCTCTTCTATCCTGCAACTAATTTCCTGGAAAAGATCCCCAAGAAGCAAAAATCCTCCAAAAGTAGAAGGAAGGCCCCACCCTTCCATAGATGGAAGCGGCTCTAATTTTTATGGGGAACAGAAACATATTGAAATGGAATTTAATATAAAGCTATAGTCTGGATAAATTTAAAAATTGTGGAAATTGTTAAGATCTTCCCTTTGAAAGACCATTGATGAATTTACAAGAAAATAATTGTCTGCTTTAAAAGTTGGAAAATGAACAGTTACTGACATCTAGTGGTGGATCATTAAGAGTATAAAATTATAGCTGCCTTGGCTCAAAAACTGGCAAGATGCCCAGAAACAGATAAAGACCTGTCCCTTTGATCCTCACCAACTCTCAGCTAAACAAAGAACAGCTGGGAACAGAGGAGAGAAAATACATTGGGCTATCTACTACAGAGTGAGAACTACAATTGCAAAAAAATTTGTTGACCTTAGATTATAAACACCTACTGAGCTGTGATTTTTAGGCTCAAGAATTGTCTGCAGAGAAAGAAAAACCTTGACTTTTGGCTACTCTTCTAGGGGGGAAGCCCCTGAATTGCTCTTGGGTGGTTGAACATTTTGGACTGCAAATTTTGGCTGATTGATAATTGTAGGACCCCTGAGCAGAAGAACTGTTATAAAATATTGCTTTTAGTGGTGGATTTATAATTGGAAATGCATTGGACTATAAAGACCACACATAAAGATAAGAACTATACAAGAATTATATGTTTGGATTTTAATGTTGGTTGGTTGGATAAAACTAATATACAGGGATTATGGTACCTGTGAAAGATTATTCGGAGGGAGGAGATAAAATGAATGTTGCATACCTAACTAAAAGTGGTAGGAAACCACACCCAAGATTCTTTTCTGAAGCTCCCAGCCTGGAACATCAGAGATCTGCAGGAGTAATACTTCAAGACAAGGCAAATATCTTCCAGGAGGAAATGCATGCTATGTTGCAACTAATTCAAAGGACAATTGTTTCAAATAATGAGATTAAAAATAATTCTGATGAGATATATGAGCACATCTTTAACCTAAGCTTACAACTAAAAAACTCTCAGAAAATGACAAAGAATGAACAAATAAATCAGACAATAGAACACAAATCAGAGGAAAGTGACCCAAAGATGGAGGCTACAAACGAAAGGAATTACAGATTAGTACAGGTAAAGAAAAATCTGCAAGATTCTGTTATAATATTGGAAAAGGAAAAGGCATTTTTTTTTTCAGGACTTCAAAATAAACCAGAGGATAAGAAAGAAGATCCGACAAAGTGGATTATAGAGACACCAGGAGAACTACTAGAGTTTGAGAGACAAAAAATGAAAAGAGAAATTGAGGGAGAAGGAAAGTGGAAGCTCTTTAATAAATATAAATGGGCGAAACTCCCCCTCAAAAGTATCTCACCTAATCTGTCTTCCCCAGCTCTAATAACATTCATAAAAGAATTCCCTGGCAAGCTGAACACACTGACTCAGAAAGTTGTCTGGCAAAAGAAGAAAGCTAGAGTTAGATTCAAGAGATCAGATGATTTGACTTACCAGATGGAGTACTATATGACTAAACACTTGTTTGAATATGGTTAAAAGAATAGATAAACTTTGGATATAAATGGGTCCTATAGTAAGAGGGATGTGATTTATAGGTAGTATAGCACTTTGTTTATGTTATGAGAAATATAAAAATACTGGGATGGCTTATATGAGCGAAATGTCTGGACAGTGGCAGGCAATTTTAAAAAAGGAATTGGGGGAAGGAGGCTTAGATAGGAGGGCAAAGTTTCACCTATTGCAAAAAAAAGTGAGCAAAGATGCAGCATCTGTATTCGTTTTCTATTGTTAGTCTCTGCGTTTTGCTATGAGTTGAGAAAAAAAGCTAATGAATCCATTTGGGCCACTCTCAATTTCATTTTTATGAGGGTTGAATTCCTTTTTTCCTCTTTTTTGAATAAATGTGGACTAGAAACTGTATCTGATGAGGAAAGATTGCCAAAGAGGACAATGTGATCATCTTCAGGCATTACAGAAAAGAAGATCAAGATACCAGAACACAGAATAATGGATTTCAGTTATAATAGAGTCATCTGAATGTTGAGAACAGGTCAAAAGGTGTCAATCACCAAAGGAGGCGGTGACCCCCCTCTGCCTGGGGATGTTCCAGTGGCAGATGGAAGGCCATTGGTTTGAGATGCTTTAATTGGGACCCCTAAACTCTATAAGAAGTGATTTGGTGAGAGGGAGGGACTGACCCAAAGTCACCCAGCCAGTTTCCATACGTAAGGAAGGATTAAAACACACTTTTCTAGCCTATTTAAGCTTTGTTTCATTTACTGAAGAAATGCAAACTAGATTTGTCCCCATTTGTAGAGAGAAAAACATGTATTAACACTTTTCCCTTTTACAGTTTTCCCACTGATTTCCTAGAACTGTTTTTAACCCCTTCTGTTGCATGTTATCCAAAGGACACAGGAAATACTGAATTCAGCATCAGCTTCTCAAGAGATAATGTCAGAAAGGTTCTAATGATTTAGTTGATTTTAACAGAGGCTTTTAATGTTTTTTTCACAAAACTTTATTAAGTAAACTCTAAACTAGGGCATCTGATTATCTGACTCCCTTGGGAGAAATTATCTTATAATTATTAGCATGAGGCAACTGTCAATTTTTTATCTATATCTTAAAGGAACTTATCCCAAGCCCCACCCGGTCTTGTTCACCAGAATTCAGACATCCCAGAAAGTCCCCAAGATAGCAGGCAAGCTTGTGCAATCTATACACCATGTGGCACAAGTATGTATACCATCTTGACTTTTTGATACACATGCACCAACACACATACAGATGCCTTTCTTGTCAGGGGTCACGAAGAGTAGAAATATAGCATTTTAAAACATTAACACTTAAGGCACAGATGTATGCTTATTTTGACAATTTCCTTGCTACTGGATTTCTTTATTAATAATGTTCTAGTTTATTTGAGAGTCATACCCTTGAATTAGTGCCTGCAAGGCTACTAGCTCTGGGCAGGGGAAGCCCAGAACTTGTTTTTCTTACCCAGGAAATGATGGAAAAGAATGAGAAGGCAATGGCTGCTCGTGCCGCATCTCCTCCTTGTGATGCCCCTTTGCTGGCAGGTGTCCGCTGCCACTGGTTGGCCAGAAAGCAGAACGCCACAAACCAGAGAAAGGACCAGAAGCCTGTCAAGCAGAAAAAACAGTCAGCACCCTTGTTGGTTGGATAGATTTCAAGGTAGACCAAGGAACTTGTGGAGGTGGTGGCAGAACCACTCACAGGAGCCTTTGCAAACTCCAGGAGGGCTACTGGAATCCCGGAAAATCAGAGGAGACTATTATCCCCAACAAGGGGGACAAGGAAGACTTGTACAACTGGAGCTGTCACCTTCACGTCAGAGCGAGGGCCTCAAGCAGGTTATTAAACCAGAAGTTTGTGTGCACTTGGACAGCGTGCTCCAATTAACAGGACTAAGCAAGGTCTGTGGCCATCAAATTATGCCAGGCTAACCTTATCTCTTTGGGCAGAATTTCTAACTCGGTAGGTCAGAGGGTGCCTTTAGGCACAGCATAACTGGAACTTTGTTGTAACTCCTCTAAATCTCTCCTAAAATTCTCTTGATGAAACATGGGCTAAATTAAAATACTATTAGGTGGCCCCAGCACAGCCACTTCAGCTTGAGAGCAGTTTCAAGTGCTGTGCTGCATCTCTCGGTCCTGGGCTCTGTCCAGTTCAATCGCGTATCAGCGACCTGGATGGGAGATTGGAGGGGACGCTTGTAAAGTCTGCTCTGTTGAGAAGAGTGACTAGAGCACGAGCTGAGAAGAGAAGACCCAAAATCTCAAGCCTTGGGCTGAAATGAACAGGGAAGAAGAAAAGTCCTGCACTGCAACCCCTGCCTTTAAGAGCAGGCAGTGGCTATCTTGGAGTGGAGAAACAGGAGCAGAGTCCAAATCCTGGGGAAGAAACCATGCCACCCTTCTCTGCCCTGGTCAGACCCCAATTGGGGCACCACGTCCATTTTGGGGCACCACAGTTCAAATGGGCAGGGAGAAACTGGAGTCAATTTACAGGAGAGCTACTGGGATGGAAACCAGCCCGTCAGGAACAGAGAAAGACCTCAGCATGCTCAACCTGCAGGAAAGGTCGCTGAGGGGAGATGTGGGAACACCCCCCCCCAGATATCAGAAGAGGCCACACAGAAGAGGCCTCCTCTGCTATCCCAAAGGGCAGAGCCAGGACCACAGCCAAAAGCACAAGGACGGGGGCTCCGGCTAGACGTCTGGACTGCACAAGCTCTCACCCATGGCGACGTCTGCTCTGTGGGTGGCAGGTTTCCATCACGGGATCCTGCCCACCGATGTGACTTTTTTACCACCCCCACCCCACCCCCGGATGCCCCCTGCATTATTTCTAACAATACTGTAATAGGCTTTATTTAGAAGTTCTACTTACAGATAGTCCTCAACTTACAGTACACTTCAAGTAGTGACCGTTCAAAGTTACAACGGCACTGAAAAAAGTGACTTATGACTGTTTTTCACACTTACAACCGTTGCAGCCTCCCCAGGGTCACGTGATCAAAATTCGGATGCTTGACAACTGACTCACATTTATGACGGTGGCAGTGTCCCAGGTCATGTGATCTGCATTGGCAACCTTCTGACAAGCAAAAACAATGGGGAAGCCAGATTCACTTAACAACTGTGTTACTAACTTAATAACTGCAGGGATACACTTAACAACTGTGGCTAGAAAGGTTGTAAAAAGGGGCAAAACTCACTTAACAAATATTTCCCTTAGCAACATAAATTTTGGGCTGAATTGTGATTGTAACTTGAGGACCACCTGTACTGCTTTGTTTTACAATTTAGAACCTCTCAGGTCTGTCAGGCTCAGCTTAGCATCTCACAGGGATTCGGCCATCAAAGGCTGGAAGGGGGAGGAAGGATAGAGGGGCAATAAAGCTGTGTGTGTATATATGTGATGGGAAACGGGCAGGGGGAAATGACAGGCGATAAAGAGTTTACCCCAGCATCCAAGGCCAGGCACCCTGAGAAAGAATGTGGAGTACCCAAAACATCTCAGCGAGTTCCAATTGGCTGGAGACGGACTGGTCACGGGGGAGGGCTGGGATGAGGGGAAACCTTTCTTTTGAGCGCAGGAAACCCAGAAACGCCTGACTTTACTGCAGCCAACATCTCTCAGTAAAAGAACCTTTCACTTCAACCAAATGGAGTCAAGGGTCTCTCTTTCCTAAGGGATCAGATTTGGGCAGGTCTGACATTAGACGAACTCTGGGTTTCCCACGCTCTCAAAAGAGGTCTGGCAGAACCTTTGCATTATCTTATTAAAAATAAAGGGGCCAGGTGTGTGCAGGAAGGTCTGCAGCTCCCACCCTTCCCTTCAATTCCAAGGCAAGCTTCAAAGCGAAAATAGCCCCCTCCACATCATCACCCATGAATGCAGGCAGCTGCATTCCCAAACACCTTCGAAATACATTGGGAAGATGGGAGGAAAAAGAACATCTGAGAAATTGTAAATCAGATTTTAGCACAATTTCATTGCCTGAACTGCCTGTTTTTGCTTTCCTTTGGTTGGATTTCCATAGGAATTGAGCACAACTAAACATTTTCCTTCTTCGCACATCTGAAGTTGGTCAAACACTTTGTAAGACATGCTTGTGCCAGCCCATCCAGGCTTTGTCCATGGGCAGCTGTGGCACAAAGCCATGCTCACTGGATCCACTAGTTCAGGCTGATGATGTTGCTTTAGCCTGTTTGGGGAACGAGGCTGTGATACAAAGCCATTATATTGTTTGTTTATTTTGGCACCACATGCTATGTGGATACAAGAATGTTTGGTGAACCCGGGTTGACTACGTGGTGTGAACCAGCCCCCGCGTTAAATCAGGCCCCTGGCTCCCCCTCCCATCAGACATACCGGAAAAGCCGAGGTCCAAGAGGACAATGCGCCTCCTGTCCTTCACGCTGCTGATCTGCTGGAAGTAGACATCCATCGCCAGGAAGAAGCTGCAGGCCAGGAAGGCCAGCAGCCCAATTGCGATGCCATAGTTGCAGGCTCCTTCATTGCTGTTGAAGATGCAGCGCAGCATCGGGGACTTATCTGTGTTCACATAACCCTCATTGATGATGGAGCCAAACACCACAATAGAGAACACCTGCAATGGGGGGGGGGGGGCAGGTGAAGGAAAGAGAGGAACAATGTGCAGTTGAAACCTCAGCTCTTTCCAAAAGGGTTCATATTATACCATGTTTCCTTTCTGGACCACCCTCAAAACATATGTCAGAGAAAACACGCTAAAACATATCAAGGGAGGATCAAGAACGCCTATATTTGTGTATCTGGAGAAAGTCTTCATCCTCTGATTATTGTATAAAACATACATCACAAGGAGAAAATGTTTGGGAAGGGAAGAGGAAAAACAAGTACAAGCTCATCCCTATCAAAACTTGACCAGATGACAAGAGCGCATGCCTCTGTGATGGGGGCCAGCAGAGTCCGTTTCAAAGAGCATTTTAAAGAACCACAGATGGTTTCTAGCATACGTATGTGGCAGAAGCAACCAAAGCAGCCCAGAGGAGCTAAGTAAGACCCCGGGGCCGGGGGGCTGGAGGAACTGCAGGGCTTTCTGACCAGAAGAGATGGGCAGGGCTCGGAAGCCGCTTGGGAAAAAACCCTGGAAGGCTGGAAAAAACCAGGACTGATTATTGTCGCTCTATCACTGGAGGTCTTTAAGAAGAGACTAGACAATCACTTGTCTGAGATGGTGTAGGTTCTCCTGTTTGATCAGGGGGCTGGATTAGAAGACCTCCAAGGTCCCTTCCAGCTTTATTCTATTCTATTCTATTCTATTCTATTCTATTCTATTCTATTCTATTCTATTCTATTCTATTCCTTGAAGGAAATCAGCTCTTCCAGCTGGAGGGCAGCAACTAATCAACCTCAGTTTCCCACAGAAATCCAGGCAGGATGGAAGGCCATTACTCTTGGGATGAGAAACCATGAGGACTTCCAAGATGAGAGGGGAAAAAATAAAGGCAGGATGGCTGCATTTGCCCAGCTCTCCTGCCCATCTATTCATGCTCAGCCCTGTTTTTCTCCCACCTGGAAACATATTCCCCCGAATACAAAAATTCAAAGGAAAAAAACCCACACCCTCTCTTCTGTTTAAAAGACTCCAAGAAAAACCCAATCCAAGTGTGGAGGGGTGGTGGGGAAAGGGAAGGAAACATTTCTTGAAATGGGCGTAACTATTTATTTTCACCTTAATCGTGAAAGCATAATTATAATCCCAACAACAGTACAAAGGACCAGTGGCATTTTCAGAAGGCAAGACATTCTGAGCCTCTCTTGGTGTTGGCAGAGATGCTGCGGTGTCATAAACATCCAGGTGTGTTTCAGTTCCTAGGAATGTCAGCCATAAAAGACAAAAGTGTAGCTGCTCAGAGTGAAGGACAGCCCAGCTAGGAAAAGATTACACAGGAAGCGCCAACTGTATCTGATGGAAAGCCAGGAAGAGACTTCAGGGGAGCATGGAGAATGGAGCTGAAAGGCCAAAGAGAGGAACCAGAGGATTCTAAGCCATATTGTGTGTGTGTTTTAATCATACTGTAATTCCTATCTTATTGATGCTGCTAAGCAGTTAAGCAAAAACTTCATTTTGCATTGCAAAGGACTATTGAGAAAAGAAATAATCCAATGCCATCTTGCAGGCAAAAGCTAGTTAGCAGGAAGAGGGAAGAGGCCACTTGGGTTCTTTCCAACTTCATTCAGAATCAGAATAGAGCTGGTGTCATGTGTCTGATTAACGAAACACTTAAAAGGATTTTCAGGCATATTTTTATCCTAAAAGCATTTATTAAGGTTACAGAGATGTCAGTACGGCATGGTGGAAATGCTTAGATCTGAGATTCTTTTCCGTTGCATTACATTCCAGGCATTTTTCCCTCCCCTATTTAACTTGGAAGATGTGATTTACTTCTGGTTTCTTTTTCCCAGGCTTTCCTTATTCTCCTCCCCTTTCACTGTTGCCTGATTTAACTATAAAAATACCGGACAGTTCTGCATATTGTCAAAGCAAGAATATACAGTATTTGCAGCGTTGACATCCAGCCCCCTTTACAAAAAAGGACAGATCCTGTAAAGCAAACCAAAGCATATGTTAAGGGTTATCTTTCGGTTTGTTGGGGTGTTTCACATGAAACCTTTTGACCAATCTATTAGCCTTTACTTCACTGGATTTCACCCAGGTGGCTTCAGACAACGGGTATCCCTTCCATTGTATTAGGTACTCCAATTTCCCTTTAACCT